>NC_042619.1:5572347-5794759 GCF_901001135.1 Rhinatrema bivittatum | reverse complement strand
AACGATCTTATGCTGGTCTGATATTGTGGTAAGGCCTGCTGAATTGGATAACATTAGATGGAGACGATGTAGGTCCAAGGCAAACCAGCAAATTGGGGCTTGGTTGGAGCGATTGGGGGGGCGTCATATTAAGTATGCATGGTCATGGGGTAAGGTAACGGGTCTGTTCCGCGATGACGGAGTTCACCTGTCATTTTTGGGATTGGACTTGTTCTTGAACTCTATTCAGGAGGTCTTGGAGGAGTTACAGTGATACCTCGGTTCTCGAACATAATTCGTTCCAGGAGGACGGTCGAGAACCAAATTGTTCGAGAACCGAAGCAATGAAACCCAATAGGCCTAATTTGTATATAATACAGTATGTAGAAAAACATGAGTCTCAACAAGAAATAAAAGTGTACAGTATGTATTAAAAAAAATAAAATAAAATGTACTGTAAAGTACAGTAAATTGTGTTTCATTTACTGTACCTGTACCAACCTTTATTGTCTTGAAGGGGAGTCCTCTTCAATAAAAACAGAGGGTAACTGCTCTTCGGGTGTTTCTGTTCTCTGTATCTTTTGCTGAGGAGAATCAGAATCTTTCTCTGCAGTTGCTTGTCTGATTTCTTTACGGAAGAATTTTTCAATTTTTTGCTGTTTTTTTCTCCTTTCAGAAATTTTGCGGAAAGTGGACATAACATTGTCATTAAAAATGTTAACTGCTCTATTTGCTACCACTTTATCAGGGTGATGTTGTTCAACAAAGTTTGCGATTTCTGTCCATTTTGCACACATTTCATGAATAAGGCCACTAGAAATATCCTCCACTCTCTCCTCTTCTTCAGAAGAAATTTCTTCCACCATATCCTTCTGCTGCTGTTGTTGTAGGTGCATCAGTTCCTCGGTGGTTAACTCAGCAGCATGACCTTCCACAAGTTCGTTGATGTCATCTTGTTGAATGTCAAGGCCCATGGTCTTTCCTATGGCCACAATATCATCAACCACAGCAACATCTTCATCAACGACAGGAGCTGACTCAGCTTCTAAACCCTCACTGTCCCTTTCGGGCCATAGTTTTCGCCATGCCGCATACAATGTGCGATGAGTGACATTACTCCAAGCAGTGTCAATCAAGTTTACACAATTTAGGATGTTGAAGTGTTCTTTCCAAAATTCCCTCAGAGTTAGCTGTGTGTCATTTGTCACTTCAAAGCACTTCCGGAAGAGGGCCTTTGTGTACAATTTCTTGAAATTGGATATGACCTGTTGGTCCATGGGTTGCAGAATAGGGGTTATATTGGGGGGTAAGAATTTTACTTTGATGAAGCTATAGTCATCAACTAGATCTTCCTCTAAAGCTGGGGGGTGAGCAGGAGCATTGTCCATCACTAATAGACATTTTAAAGGCAATTTTTTTTCTGCCAGGTATTCCTTCACTCGAGGTGCAAAAACTTCACGCACCCACTCTGTAAAGAATTGTCTGGTAACCCAAGCTTTGGTGTTAGACCGCCACATCACAGCCAATTTACTCTTCATTACATTGTGCCTTTTGAATGGCCTGGGATTGTCTGAATGGTAGACAAGCAAGGGTTTTACCTTGCAATCACCACTTGCATTTGCACAAAACAAAAGAGTAAGCCTATCTTTCATAGGCTTGTGCCCTGGTAGCGCTTTCTCCTCTTTGGTTATGTAGGTGTTGGCTGGCATTTTTTTCCAGAATAATCCGGTCTCATCGCAGTTGAACACCTGCTCAGGAACAAACCCTTCTGCCTTGACATAGTCACTAAATTCTTTAATGAAGTTATTAGCAGCCTCCTGGTTTGCACTAGCTGCTTCCCCATGCCTAGTGACGCGATGTATGCCACTTCTATGTCTGAAATTCTCAAACCAACCTCTGCTGGCTTTAAACGTGAAAGCACCTTCACCTTCACCACTTGTACCAGGTGTTTCTTTGTTCAGATCACTGAATATTTGTAGTGCTTTCTCACAAATAACGACCTCATTGATGCTGTCACCTGCTAACTCTTTTTCTTTAATGAAAATAAGGAGCAGCTTCTCCATTTCCTCCATTATCTGAGGCCTTTGCTTAGTTATCAGCGTTACACCTTTGGCAACATTGGCAGCCTTTATAACAGCTTTATTCTTAAGGAAAGTAGAGATGGTTGATTTTGGCATGCCATACTCAGCAGACAGATCCGAAACACGTGTGCCCTGTTCATATTTGGCAATGATTTCTTTCTTCAGCTCAATAGTTGTTCTCACAGCTTTCCGCTTACCTTTGTCTGCATTACCACTTCTGGCTTTCTTTGGACCCATGTCTAAGGGTTAAATTCAGTGTAAAGCGTGACTCTCTCCACAAAGCGTGACTCTCTCCACAAAGCGTGACTCTCTCTCTGCACTCACACTGATGACGCAAGCAAGGCGCGCTGGGCCGAATGAACGCCATTCGGCTCAACTCGGCTCATCTCGGAAGTTCGAGTTCCAAATATTTGTTCGGATTCCAAGACAAAAGTTTCTCGAATCTCCTGGTCGAATACCGATTTGGTCGAAAGTCAAGGCGTTCGAGAACCGAGGTATCACTGTATTTCCTTCATAAAGCGAGGCCGCATCTTTGGGGGGGTCACAGGACATGGTATGCCTGTGCCTGTGGCGGTTGGTCCGAGTCATAACTGTTCATTTATATTGATTATGTATTTGGATTTTGGTAAAAGCCAAAGGTGGTTGACAACTGGGCTGTTGTCAGGGCTCGGCTCCTTGCCAGATGAGGCGGGGGCCGCTTTGGCCAGACTCCTTGCCAGTTGGTGGCGGGAGTCCACCCGGGTTGACTCCTTGCAGGAGAGTGAGAGTGGCGGGAGTCGGAACCTGGTGTGTAGGGCCAAAGAGTGAGCCGTGTGGCTGGTTAAGCTATCCTGCCGGAAGGTGGCGGATAGTCTGGCGGGGGGATGGGTAATTTACCAAAGTCCTAGTTGTTGGTGTTAATGTTATGATATAAGCTCGGACCATTGGAAGATTAAAGCTGCGGCCTTGTTTTACCCACAATAAAGGTCTTTGTATTTATTTGGCTGGATGGGGTGGTTGCGAGCGAGTGTGGTCCTGCATGCCCATATTATGCAGATCTTCCTGTGAGAGGCAGCTACAAGCTATCTGAAATTAATTGCTTATTTATATCTGGGCTAAGTGTATTTCTTGTCTGATTTTTGTAATATTTTGTGCCTTTTTTGGGGGGGGGGGTTATTTTTCTTGTGAACTAATTTGTTTATTGGGGCTGAAAAAGAAACAAAAAAGTTGCATAAGTTGTACCAGTGTGTCTAGGGGGAGGGGCGCTTGTAGAGACCAGCATTTGGGAGCAGACATTAGCCATTGTATGCAGTTCTTCCTGTGGGAGGTAGGTACAAGGTATCGGAAAAACATTTTCCCCTGAAAGTAATCTCAACTGTTTAGTTTCCTTCCTCCCTATCCCTCTACCCACCCACGCCTGACTTTACTTTTGTTATATAATCTTCCCTGGACGCCTAGCTTTAATTACTTCATCTCCCATTATATAATAGTTCCTTACAGCTCATATAACAGTAACCTAAACTGTCATATTGCTTTCATATTCTACCTATTAATCTTTTTATTTCAAATACCTATTAAAAATCTTTGCTAGAGACTAAATTTTACCTTACCTTATCTATATGATTTTAAGGAATTAGTAATAATTTAACAAAATGTATTTCATTCAATGCAACAGCTGTGGTGCTTATGTCACAAGGTGTATCATTTGGAGAATCAAAGGTTGTCCCTTTTGCCTTTAGCTGTCTGCAATTAAAATGGAGCTGATTCATCTAAGGGAGGAATTGTCCAGGTTTCAATTAACCTCCCCTTCCTTGAACCATCCAGTATCTCTCACCCATCTCCCACAAAGGTTTCAGAAACCTAGGTAAAAATGGTTTACAGTGGGCTCTGGTAGAACAAGACATGTGACAAACAGATATTCACCTTCCCCAACTTTACAGCATCCTGTGCATCAACCCCCACTCCCACAGAGATGTTAGATATCCAGGATTCAAACACCCAGGAACAATTGGTTAACAGTGGGCTGTGGCAGAATAAGGCCTGTGATGAAGAGACATCCACTCTTCCCATTGTTTCCCACACAAAATGTTTTTTGTGCATTAGAGAATGAAGAAACCTCAGCAATAGAATTTGAAGTGATTTCTAAAAGTGAAGTCACCCAATGCACTCAGAAGCCCTTCAACAGAATTAAATGTCATAAAAGAAAGCTGCTTCTGCTGGGAGATTCAATCATCACAGGAACCAATTTGGGAGCACATTTTTGGGGGGACACAAAAGTTAAATGCCTTCCAGGATCTTCAGCTAGTAGAAATGCAAAGCAGATAGTCCAAGTCATTGAAGAAGAAAGTAGGAACTTTGATATCAGTGTTATCATCCATCTGGGCCCCAATGACCTCAATAGAAATGGTATCCATGAAGTACAAAAAGATTTACAAAATCTAGGAAAGACAGTAAGACACACAGCAAAGACTATTGCCTTTTCGGAAGTAATACCTGTTTATGGAAAGGGAAATGAGAAACTATGCCATATAGATAATTTCAATTCCTGGCTCAAAACCTGGTATACAGAAAGTGGTTTAGAATACATTGGAGGCTAGGGTCATGAATGGAGCAGTAAAAGGCAATATGGTAAGGATGGCCTACATTTGTCTGTAACAGGAAAGAGGATGCTAAATGAGAAATTCAGATCATATATTATCAGACATTTAAACTAAAGAATAGGGATGGAATGAGATGACCAATTAAACTGACATGTCACCCCCAAGCAAGACAGGAAGTGGGAGGAGAAAATAAAATCAATCAGCACAAAAAAGCAGAAAAGGTGTCTAGGAAGAGTAACAAATCAAGGGAGAAAAATTGGAAAGTTATGACGACAAATGCTGTAGTTTGGGCAATAAAATCCCAGTCCTACAGACCCTAATGGTGGAGGTGGACTTGGACATTGTTACTGTTACAGAGACATGGTTCACAGATTCTCATGTTTGGGATATGGCCATATCGGGCTATAACTTGTTAAGAAAGGACAGAGAAGACAGAAAAGGGGGATGAGTAGCTAGCTCTTTATGTCAAAAACAATATCCAAACAACTGAACTGCAAAGAATGTGGGGTAGAGAAGAAGCATTATGGGCTATCATAAAAAAGATGATGGTGCATCCATTTTTATTGGAGTGGTTTATAGGCCTCTGACTCAAACATAAGAACTAGACAGAGATCTTATCGAAGACATCCAAAAAGTGGGAAAGAAGGGAGAAGTGTTGATAGTTGGAGATTTTAATCTGCTGGACATAGACTGGAGAATCCCTTCTGCAGAATTTACCAGCAGTAGAAAGATAGTGGATGCCCTGCAGGGGCTATGTTCAAACAAATGGTAATGGAAACCACGAGGGGAGGAGTTATACTTGACGTAGTGCTCACTAACGTTGATAATGGGTGCCTATCACAGCACCAGTGATCATCAAATGGTATGGTTAAGAACATAAGAAATTGCCATGCTAGGTCAGACCAAGGGTTCATCAAGCCCAGCATCCTGTTTCCAACAGAGGCCAAACCAGGCCTCAAGAACCTAGCAATTACCCAAACTAAGAAGATCCCATGCTACTGATACAATTGCTGTCTCTAATAGGATACAGAGAAGTCACACGAAGACCCAAGTTTTGAATTTAAAAAATACAGACTTTGTCAAAATGGGGACATACCTGGAGGTAGAACTAGAAGACAGGGAGAAAATGAGAGAAGTAGAACAACAGTGGGCCAAATTAAAAGGAGCAATTATAAAGGGAACAAATCTATATGTTAGAAAAGTAAACAATGAGTTTCAAGATGGCCGCCGTGTGAAAGGCTGGCGAAACACTCTCTCCCCGTTTTCTTCAAAATTATTTCTTACCTAAAAAATGCCGCACTCTAAAAGAAATGCCAAGCTCGGGGAAGCAGCGGCTTCGTCATCGCCGATCTCTGAGGCAGGCCAAACGAGGATAGAGGCTTTTTTCGCCGCCGAAGCAGCAGGGAAATTGCCGGTGGAAGCAGCCACTGCAAATGCTGACTCTGGGCGGATATCAGCTTTGCTGGCCGAGGAAGTTACACTAAGCCCCGGCGCTCCGATTACACCCCCTCGTCGGTCCCGTCTGAAGCTGTGCTTGTGGGGTAAGTCCTCTGGAGTTACATTTAATACCTGGAAGTACTGAAATCGATAATTCTAATATGAGTACCTTACCCAGAGCCAGTAAAGATGAGGAGGACAGAGCTATCTGGGAGGTTGTAGTGGGAAAACCCCGGGGGGAGAACCGGCTCAGAGACTCCTGCTGGAAAATTACACACCCATTGAGACGCTGAAGGTGATAACACTGGAGTCCCTGTGGTATGCAATGAAGGGCCTGGAGAAAGCGGTTATTAACTTGACCAATATCACTCTGGAATCTAACAACAAGATTGTGAAAATTGAGAAAAACTTGGCTGAACACGCTAATAGTTTGCAGGGGATGGAACAACGCTTGGGTAAAGTGGAAAATGCTCAAATTGAGATCATGAGAGTAGAAAATATAAATGTGAAGAAGCTAGAGAACTTAGAAAACCAGATAAAATACTTAAATCTTCGAGTTTTGAACTTTCCTTATATAAAAGAGATATCTGCTTACGAGATGTTTAAGGATTATATGATAAAGATATTGAAGATCCCCCTAGAAGGACTTCTGGTGATATCAAAAGTGTATTACTTACCGAATAAGGAAGAAAAGGCAAAAGAAACAGTACAAGAAGAAGAGAATTTACTGAATTTAACTCAGATCTTGGAATTATCAGTGGATTCAGAAGTTAAGAAGAGAATGACGTTGTTTCTTTCATGTACTTTTTCTTCAGATAGAGATCTGATTCTAAAGAGGTTTATGAGGATTAGGGAGGAAGTTTATTATGGAAAAAAAAATCTGGATTTATCCAGATATATCTCGTGTTACCCAAGAGAGACGTAAGAAATTTCTATCTTTAAGGTCTGAAGTTGTGGCTAAGGGTTCCAGTTTTAGTCTGAGGTATCCCAGTAAGTGTGTTATTAAACATTTGAATGCGAAATATATTTTCTTTGAGCCTGTCCAATTGCAGAAGTTTCTTGAGCCTAGTAACCCCCAGAACCTGGAGTAATCGTAGCATGATATAGGTATTTCTGCTGCATTCACATGACGGTCTAAATGTTTGGTTGTTAGGGATGTGAATCGTTTTTTGACGATTTAAAATATCGTCCGATATATTTTAAATCGTCAAAAATCGTTAGAGGCGCGATACAATAGGAATTCCCCCGATTTATCGTCAAAAATCGTAAATCGGGGGAGGGGGGAGGGGAAGGGGGAGGGCGGGAAAACCGGCACACTAAAACAACCCTAAAACCCACCCCGACCCTTTAAAATAAATCCCCCACCCTCCCGAACCCCCCAAAATGTTTTAAATTACCTGGGGTCCAGTGGGGGGTCCCGGTGTGATCTTCCACTCTCGGGCCACGGCTGCGTTAATAGAAATGGCGCCGGCGCTACCTTTGCCCTGGCAAAGATAGCGCTGGCGCCATTTTGGTTCCTGCCCCCCGACGTCACGAGCGCAGGTCCGGGAGCGATCTCCTGCGCTCGTGACGTCAGGGGACAGGAACCAAAATGGCGCCGGCGCTATCTTTGCCCTGTCATATGACAGGGCAAAGGTAGCGCCGGCGCCATTTCCATTAACGCAGCCGTGGCCCGAGAGTGGAAGATCACACCGGGACCCCCACACTGGACCCCAGGTAATTTAAAACATTTTGGGGGGGTTCGGGAGGGTGGGGGATTTATTTTAAAGGGTCGGGGTGGGTTTAGGGTTGTTTTAGTGTGCCCGTTTTCCCGGCCTCCCCCGATTTACGATTTAAACGATTTTAAAAAAAACAAAACCGCGACGATCAGATTCCCTCCCCCCCCAGCTAAAATCGATCGTTAAGACGATCGATCACACGATTCACATCTCTATTCGTTGTATAACTATGTGTTTGATTTCTTGTAATCCGCCATGTTTAAACTCCCCCGCTATTACTTGGAATAGTAGATGAGAACTTGAATGTTAAAACTGAGTAAGTAATGAAAAGTTTTTGATACTAAATTTGTTTGGTGAATTTTAATCTACGTAATGTATAATGTTTGCTTTATGTGAATATAGAAAAATTAATAAATATTACATTTAAAAAAAGAAAATTAAACAAAAGTAAGAGAAATAAGAAACCAATCTGGTTCTCCAAGGAAGTAGCTGATAAAATAAAAGCAAAATGAACAGTGTTCAAGAAATATACAGTATCCCAAAAAGAGAAACACAGAGAAGAATATCTGGTGAAACTGAGGGACATGAATAAAGAAATCAAGAAAGCAAAAAGTCAGGTGGAAGAAAGAATTGCCAAAGAGGTAAAATGAGGTGACAAAACTTTTTTTTTTTTGAGAATATATCAATGGACACTTCTGCGATCATTCTTGGGGACTTCAATCTACATGTAGATTCCATCCCACTTTCACCTACATGTGATGCACTCCTGGCCTCACTCCAGGCGATGGGCCTTAAGCAAATAATAACCAGCTCCACACACAAAGCAGGCCACTCCCTTGATCTCATCTTTATAAACAATCTTATCCTCCCAGACTCGCCATCCTGCACCCCAGTACCCTGGTCTGACCATTCCCTCATTAAAGCAAACGTTGCAGTAAAAAAAACCACACCCCTGTCACAAGCACAAAAAACATCATACACTTCAGAAAGCCCTGTAACAGAGACGACCTAATCACAGCCCTTACCAATGACCTCGATAAACTTGATCTAACTGATGCAGAATCTGCACTTTCAACTTGGAATCACCTCACTAGAAACATTGCTGACAAACTCTGCCCATTGCATACCAAAAAAATAAACCCCTCACTCAACAGTAAAAAACCCTGGTACACTTAAGAATTAAAAACGTTGAAGCGCAACCTACGAAGACAGGAAAAGAATTGGCGCAAAGACCCCTCCCTTACACAACAGGCAAAATACAAATCCGCCCTACATACCTACCATGAAACATCCTTAAAACCAAGCGAGACTTCCACACTCAGTGAATACATAACTTACAATTCAACGCCAAAGCCTTATTTGCATACGTCTCAGACCTTACCAAAACTTCCCCCTCACCCATTCCTGACGAAGATGCCATAACAAAATGTGAAGACCTAGCTCAATTTTTCCATGACAAAATATCTAAACTCATGACACGTTTTCCAACAGCCTCATTACCCACTAAAGCCCTTTCAAAAAACCCACATGCCTCCCTAAACTCTTTTGAGACTACTGCTCCCACTGAAATCAAATCACTCCTAAAGAAAATGAAACCCTCATCACACCCATCTGACACAATTCCCACTAAATACCTCCTCTCCATCCCTAATACAATATCCCAACGCCTAGCTAGCATCATCAATCACTCAATCACCCTTGGAAATGTTCCAACCTCTCTAAAACAAGCTTTAGTCAAATCTATTCTAAAGAAACCAAAGCTTGACCGTACAGAACTGACTAACTACCGCCCAATCTCCAACCTACCCTTCCTATCAAAAATTCTGGAAAAAGTAGTAAACCTACAAATAACAGGGGGAGGGGGAGACGGAGACTATCTAGAAAAAAATAATATACTCTTCCCATCACAATTTGGCTTCCATAAGTATTTCAGTATGGAAACCCTCTTTATCTCACTCACTGACCACCTCCTCAAAGGATTGGACAAAGGCCACTCTTATATACTTGCACTGCTAGACATATCCTCCACCTTTGACACCATAAGTCACAACATCCTACTCGACCGGTTCTCTGAAATTGGGATCTCAGGAACACCACGCCGCTGGTTCGAATCCTATTTAAAGAACAGGCAATAAAAAAATAAATTACTTAGTATTTCACTTATTTCCCTACTATTGGTAAATGTGCAATCCCTAGTCAAAAAAATGCCTATCCTTAATGACATTCTCATAGATAACAACCCTGATATATGTGCAATCACCGAAACCTGGTTTAAAAAATCTGACTATGTTCTTTTAAATCAACTACCTAAAAATAAATATGACATCAATTCTATTCCTAGGCTTAACAAAAGAGGAGGTGGTATAATGATACTGTCTAAAAAGGAACTCCTCCTAAAAATACAGCAAATAAATTCTCCACTCAAATTTGAAATAGCTGTCTTAAATTCCAAGTGGCTACATAGTAGCCAAGTCCCAACTTCAGACTGGCAGCCCTGGTGCTGCCTTGGAGGAAGAAGGTCTCATGATTGGAGAGCATCAACCGGGTGCAGCAGGAAAGGATCCTGTAGCAAGGACCTGCTCTCCAGGTGATGCATTGTCCTTTCGCACTGAGGATATCTCCCCAAGGCCTACTGCCCAGGAGGGAAGGGTTGGGTCGGCCGTCATAGTTGGTGATTCGATTATTAGGAATGTAGATAGCTGGGTGGCTGGTGGGCGTAAGGATTACCTGGTAACATGCCTACGTGGTGCGCAGGTGGCGGACCTCACGTGTCACCTAGATAGGATTTTAGACAGTGCTGGGGAGGAGCCGTCTGTCGTGGTACATGTGAGCACCAACGACATAGGAAAATGTGGGAGGGAGGTTCTGGAAGACAAATTTAGGCTCTTAGGTAGAAAGCTTAAATCCAGAACCTCCAGGGTAGCATTTTCTGAAATGCTCCCTGTTCCACGCGCAGGTCACCAGAGGCAGGCAGAGCTCCGGAGTCTCAATGCGTGGATGAGACGATGGTGCAAGGAAGAGGGATTCAGTTTTGTTAGGAACTGGGGAACCTTTTGGGAAAGGTGGAGTCTCTTCCAAAGGGATGGGCTCCATCTTAACCAGGGTGGAACCAGACTGCTGGTGCTAACCTTTAAAAAGGAGATAGAGCAGCTTTTAAACTAGAACAAAGGGGAAAGCCAACAGTCGCTCAGCAGCGCATGGTTCGGAGAGAGGTATCTTCAAAGGATACTAATGATGCATTAGAATTAGGGCATCCCAATAATAAGAAAAGTAGTCCAAGTGCCTGTAACTAAAAACTCACCTGAGCTAAAAAATTCTAACTTATCCCTATCAAATAAAAAGCAGAATGAAAATACAAACAAAAAGCAAACTGAAATGTTTGTATGCTAATGCCAGAAGTCTAAGAAGTAAGATGGGAGAATTAGAATGTATAGCAGTGAATGATGACATAGACTTAAATGGCATCTCAGAGACATGATGGAAGAAGGATAACTAATGGGACAGTGCTATACCGGGGTACAAATTATATCGCAATGTCAGAGAGGAGCACCCAGGAGGCGGTGTGGCACTTTATGTCCGGGATGGCATAGAGTCCAACAGGATAAACATCCTGCATAAGACTAAATGAAAAAATTGAATCTTTATGGGTAGAAATCTCTTGTGTGTAGGGGAATACTATAGTGATAGGAGTATACTACCGTCCACCTGGTCGAGATAGTGAGACGACAGTGAAATGCTAAGAGAAATTAGGGAAGCTAACCAAATTGGTAGTGCGGTAATAATGGGAGACTTCAATTACCAAACACAAAGATTCTCTTAATGGAAAATCCCACGATTGAAATGAACTTATATATAAAGACGTGGTATTTGATAATTTTGAACAATCACAACGCTATGTAAATCTTTTTATCAATTTTTACAATGTATATTTAAGGACCATCATACCACCCCCAGTGCTCACAAGTCATACTTGCACTTTCTGCACTTTCACAGGGTCATGTTTAATCAATTGGTCCAAATGACATCAATGTTCAATTTTTTTCATTTTTTACTGTATAATAAAAAGGCAACTTTCCTTATTTCCAGGTTATCGGGGTTGCTTATCCCGGGGCTGTCGGGATAAGCAACCCCGATATCCTGGAAATAAGGAAAGTTGCCTTTTTATTATACAGTAAAAAATGAAAAAAATTGAACATTGATGTCATTTGGACCAATTGATTAAACATGACCCTGTGAAAGTGCAGAAAGTGCAAGTATGACTTGTGAGCACTGGGGGAGGTATGATGGTCCTTAAATATACATTGTAAAATTGATAAAAAGATTTACATAGCGTTGTGATTGTTCAAAATTATCAAATACCACGTCTTTATATATAAGTAGACTTCAATTACCCCAATATTGAAAATGTATCATTGGGACACGCTAGAGAGAACATTCCTGAATGGAATAAATGATAGCTTTATGGAGCAATTGGTTCAGGAACTGACGAGAGAGGGGAGCAATTTTAGATCTAATTCTCAGTGGAGCACAGGACTTGAGAGAGGTAACAGTGGTGGGGCCGCTTGGCAATAGTGATCATAATATGATCAAATTTGAATTAATGACTGGAAGAGGAACAGTATGCAAATCCACGGCTCTCGTGCTAAACTTTCAAAAGGGTAACTTTGATAAAATGAGAAAAATTGTTAGAAAAAAACTGAAAGGAGCAGCTACAAAAGTAAAAAGTGTGCAAGAGGCATGGTCATTGTTAAAAAATACCATTCTTGAAGCACAGACCAGATGTATTCCACACATTAAGAAAGGTGGAAAGAAGGCAAAATGATTACCGGCATGGTGAAAGAAGCTATTTTAGACAAAAGATCTTCATTAAAAAATTGGAAGAAGGATCCAACAGAAGAAAATAGAATAATGCATAAACGTTGGCAAGTTAAATGTAAGACATTGATAAGACAGGCTAAGAGAGAATTTGAAAAGAAGTTGGGCCGTAGAGGCAAAAACTCACAGTAAAAACTTTTTAAAATATATCCGAAGCAGAAAGCCTGTGAGGGAGTCAGTCAGACCGTTAGATGATCGAGGGGTTAAAGGGGCACTTAGAAAAGATAAGGCCATCGCGGAAAGATTAAATGATTTCTTTTCTTTGGTATTTACTGAAGAGGATGTTGGGGAGGTACCCGTACTGGAGAAGGTTTTCATGGGTAATAATTCAGATGGACTGAATCAAATCACGGTGAGCCTAGAGGATGTGGTAGACCTGATTGACAAACTGAAGAGTAGTAAATCACCTGGACCGGATGGTATACACCCCAGAGTTCTGAAGGAACTAAAAAATGAAATTTCAGACCTATTAGTAAAAATTTGTAACCTATCATTAAAATCATCCATTGTACCTGAAGACTGGAGGATAGCTAATGTAACCCCAATATTTAGAAAGGGCTCCAGGGGTGATCCAGGAAACTATAGACCGGTTAGCCTGACTTCAGTGCCAGGAAAAATAGTGGAAAGTGTTCTAAACATCAAAATCACAGAACATATAGAAAGACATGGTTTAATGGAACAAAGCATGGCTTTACCCAAGGCAAGTCTTGCCTCACAAATCTGCTTCACTTTTTTGAAGGAGTTAATAAGCATGTGGATAAAGGTGAACCGGTAGATGTAGTATACTTGGATTTTTAGAAGGCGCTTGACAAAGTTCCTCATGAGAGGCTTCTAGGAAAAGTAAAAAGTCATGGGATAGGTGGCGATGTCCTTTCGTGGATTGCAAACTGGCTAAAAGGCAAGAAACAGAGAGTAGGATTAAATGGACAATTTTCTCAGTGGAAGGGGAAGGGGCACTCCATGAAGTTAGCATGTGGCACATTTAAAACTAATTGTAGAAAGTTTTTACTCAATGCACAATTAAACTCTGGAATTAGTTGCCAGAGGATGTGGTTAGTGCAGTTAGTATAGCTGTGTTTAAAAAGGGATTGGATAAGTTCTTGGAGGAGAAGTCCATTACCTGCTATTAATTGGGCTGACTTGGAAAATAGCCACTGCTGTTACTAGCAACGGTAACATGGAATAGACTTAGTTTTTGGGTACTTGCCAGGTTCTTATGGCCTAGATTAGCCACTGTTGGAAACAGAATGCTGGGCTTGATGGACCCTTGGTCTGACCGATTATGGCATGTTCTTATGTTCTTATGCACCCCCAAGCCTACTAGAACTTAATGTTTCTCCATTAATTGAGTTTTTCGTTACTAACCTAAAAACTAAAATTCCTACCATCATACTCGGTGACTTTAACTTACATGTCAATAAGGACCCATTCTTAAACTCAATTTCAGCATTAGGTTTTCATCAAAAGTCCTCCAAACCACCATTTTCTCAAAAATTGACTACTGCAACACCCTCCTTCTAGGCCTTCCCAAACACACTATCACCCCACTCCAAATGCTCCAGAATGCCACCACCCATATTCTCACTAACACTCACAAAAATGAGCATATCACCCCGATTCTGAACTACACTGACTCCCGATTCCATATTGAATCCACTATAAGACCCTCACTAGGGATGTGAATCGTTTTTTGATGATTTAAAACAATCGTCAGATATATTTTAAATCGTCAAAAATCGTTAGAGCCGCGATACAATAACAATTCCCCGATTTATCGTCAAAAATCGTAAATCGGGGGAGGGGGAGGGCGGGAAAACCGGCACACCAAAACAACCCTAAAACCCACCCCGACCCTTTAAAACAAATCCCCCCCCCCCCCAACCCCCCCCCCCAAAATGTTTTAAATTACCTGGGGTCCAGTGGGGGGGGTCCCGGCGCGATCTCCCGCGATCTCCCTCTCTCGGGCCACAGCTGCGTTAATAGAAATGGCGCCGGTGGCCCTTTGCCCTTACCATATGACAGGGCAAAGGTAGCGCCGGCGCCATTTTGGTTCCTGACACCCGACGTCACCCGACGTCACCCGACGTCACGAGTGCAGGAGATCGCTCTCGGACCCCCGCTGGACCCCCAGGTACTTTTGGCCAGCTTGGGGGGGCCTCCTGACCCCCAAAAGACTTGCCAAAAGTCCAGCGGGGGTTCGGGAGCGACCTTCTGCACTCGCGCCGTATTGCCAATATTCAAAATGGCGCCGGTGCTACCTTTGCCCTCACTAGACATAGTGAGGGCAAAGGATAAGGGCAAAGGGCCACCGGCGCCATTTCTATTAACGCAGCCGAGGCCCGAGAGCGGAAGATCGCGAGAGATCGCGCCGGGACCCCTCCACTGGACCCCAGGTACTTTAAAACATTTTGGGGGGGTTCGGGAGGGTGGGGGATTTGTTTTAAAGGGTCGGGGTGGGTTTTAGGGTTGTTTTGGTGTGCCGGTTTTCCCGCCCTCCCCCGATTTACGATTTTTAACGATTTTTAACAAATAAAAAAACATGACGATCAGTTTTCCCTCCCCCCCCAGCTAAAATCGATCGTTAAGACGATCGATCACACGATTCACATCCCTAACCCTCACCATCTTACACAAACCCTTCTCCATCTCCCTCACAGTTCCCCCTTCAGGGGTCTGCCCTCTCCTTATATTAAGGAGACTATCATTGTAAATTATAAACTGTATTCTCTGGTTATGACTTTCTTGTTTTTTAACTATCTTTCCTACTGCCTATTTATTTTATCCCCTGCCCAGTTACTGTTCTCCCTGTTGAAATGTATTTTCCAAACTTTCAGTTATTATGTGAACCGGTATGATGTACCCACTAATGCCGGTATATAAAAGTTTCTAAATAAAATAAAATAAACATTGCACAACCATAATATGCACTGTTCAAAAACTCCCTTACTTTCCGCAACACAAACAGACCCACTAGATCTCACTACTTGGCAAGCCTACACACTCCCTCACCTAAACTTACTCACCATACCTCTACTAAAGAGCATGCACTATCCATTGCAGGGCCTGCATTATGGAATACTATGCCTACTGACATACGCCAAGAACACTGTTTACAAAAATTTAAACAAAAATTAAAAACTTGTCTCTTCTTCATACAGGCATTCTCCATAGCCCCCTTCACGCTCACCCAGAAATATCTCTGCTGCTGCCCTACCCTCCCCTCCAACGCTCCCACCTCTCCCCTTCCTCTTCCCCTCTCTCGCCAGGCATCTTTCAACCCCCCCCCCCCCCTTAATCTGAATATGTCGTGAAGCAGCCATTTTCCCTTGCCTTACTACCATGTAAATATGTATCTCCATCTATTTATATTATACCCATTCCGTTATTACTGATGTACTTTGCAGTTCATCCCCTATTAATTATCAGCCTGCCTCTTGTTGTTTTGTTCAACTCAGTTCTCTGTAAAGCTTATATGCTGTATTGCAAGTTATTTGTAAACCGATGTGATGTTCTCAATGAATGTCGGTCTAGAAAAACTTTAAATAAATAAAATAAATACATTTTTCAGATATATTAGAGAAAGGAGAAAGGTCCAAAGTAGTATAGTAAAATTGAAAGGTGACAATGATCAATATGTGGAGAGAGACAAAGAAACGGCCAAAATATAAATACATCAGTTCACTGTTCACTAAAGAAGAACCTGGAGAAGGACCATGACTAGTTAACAAGACTGTGGATGGGGGTGGAGTAGGTGAAACTCTGTTTACAGAAGAGAATGTATGGGAAGAGCTAGGAAAACTGAAAGTGGACAAGCCATGGGACCAGAGGAGGTACATCCCAGGATACTGAGAGATCTCAGAGATGTGCTGGCGGGTCCGCTAAAGGACCTGATCAATAGATCTCTGGAAATGGTAGTGGTGCTGCAAGTTTGGAGAAGAGCGGTGGTGGTCTCACTTCACAAGAGTGGGAACAGAAAGGAGGCTGGAAACTACAGGCCGTTTAGCCTCACCTCAGTTGTGGGAAAATCAATGGAGACTCTGCTGAAAGAAAGAATAGTGAAAAATGTACAATCCTGTGGGTTGCTCGATCTGAGGCAGCATAGCTTCACCAGGGGAGGGACCTGTCAGACAAATCTGATTAATTTTTTTGATTGGGTGACTAGAGAATTGGAATAGGGAAGACCGCTCGATGTGATTTACTTGGATTTTAGTAAAGCTTTTGATACGGTCCCACATAGAAGACTCGTGAACAAAATGAGAAAATTGAGAGTGGGTGCCAAGGTAGTAGTGTGGAATGAAAACTGGTTGACTGACAGGAGATGGCATGTAATGGTTATTGGAACCTACTCTGAAGAAAGAACGGTGTTAAGTGGAGTGCCACAGGGATTGGTTTTGGGACTGATTCTGTTCAATATCTTTGTGAGCTACCTGGCGAAAGGGATAGAAGATAAAGTTTGTCTATTTGTGGATGATACTAAGATCTGCAACAGAGTGGACAAGTCTGAAGGTAGAGAGAATGAAAAGTGATTAAAGAAATCTGGAAGAGTGGTGAAGATTTGGCAGCTGGGATTCAATGCCAAGAAGTGCAGAGTCATGCATCTGGAGTACAGCAATCCAAAACAGCTTTATGTGATGGGCGGTGAAAGTCTAATGTGCACGGACTTGGAGAAAGACCTTGATGTGATAGTGTCTGATGATCTGAAGATGGTGAAGCAATGTAACAAGGCGATAGCTAAAACCAGAAGAATGCTGGGCTGCATAGAGAGAGGAATAAGCAGTAAAAAAAAAAAAGAGAGATGATAATGCCCTTGTACAAGTCCTTAGTGAGGCATCACCTGGAGTACTGTGTTCAATACTGGTGCCCGTATTTCTAAAAGTATAAAGTCAGGATAGAGGTGGTCCAAAGAAGAGCGACCAAAATGGTGAGGGGTCAGCATGAGGAGAGGCTGAAGGATCTGGTATGTACGCCCTGGAAGAAAGGAGGTACAGGGGAGATATGATACAGACCTTTAGATGCACAATCAGCAAACCTTTTCTGTTTGAAAGAAATGAATAGATCTAGGGGTCATGAAATGAAACTCCAGGGAGGACGACTCAGAACCAATGTCAGGAAATATTTCTTCATGGAGAGGGTGGTGAATGCCTGGTATAACCTTCCAGAAGAGGTGATGAAGACAAAAACAGTCAAGGAATTCAAAGTGGCATGGGATAAACACTATGGATCCCTAAAGGCTAGAGGTTGGAAATATAGAAAAGAGTGCATGGGGGTAACTGCTGGTATGGCAGTTGCTACCCTTAACAATGAAGCCTTGATACTGTTAATGCAACGCAATCATTGCTCTCTGCTTCAACACCAGTGAGAAAAGGGGAATTGGATTCAGACAGCAACAAACAAGGGCCACGATTTTTATGGTCGGGAACAAATAAACATGGGGTAACTAGCTGATGCGGAGCTTGCTACCCTTAATCACTATGCCTGATACTTTTGATGCAACTCCAATATTGCTGTCTGCTTTCACGGCAACGGTTAAGGGAAATTGGATTCAAACAGCATCCAAGGGCCCTGACCTTTATAGTCTGGGAAACTGATAAGCATGGAGGTAACCTGCACAATGCAATAGATACTGGCATAAGCTTGCTGGGCAGACTGGGTGGATCATTTGGTCCTTTTCTGCCATCATTTCTATGTTTCTATGTTCTCTGAATTATATCTACAGCAATTAAATCTTGAATAGTCTAGCTGACAAAATAAAGGCTAAAAGAACAGCATTCAAGAAATATAAAAGATCCCAAAAGGAGGAACACAAAGAAGAATATCTGGTAGAACTGAGGGAGACGAAGAAATTAATCAAGATGGCAAAAAGTCAAGCGGAAGAGAGGATTGCCAAAGAGGTAAAGAGTGGTAACAAAACATTTTTCAGATATATCAGTGAAAAGAGAAAAGTTCAAAATGGTATAGTGAAATTGAAAGGTGGAAAGGATCAATGCGTGGAGAGAGACGAAGAAATGGCAGAAATA
Organism: Rhinatrema bivittatum; assembly: GCF_901001135.1. Taxonomy (NCBI): domain Eukaryota; kingdom Metazoa; phylum Chordata; class Amphibia; order Gymnophiona; family Rhinatrematidae; genus Rhinatrema; species Rhinatrema bivittatum. The sequence continues at coordinate 5,776,073 of NC_042619.1, read as the reverse complement.
TTAAATGAATACTTCAGTTCTGTGTTCACTAAAGAGGACCCTGGAGAAGGACCGACACTAGTTAACAAGAAACTGGAGGGGAATGGAGTAGATGTAACTCCATTTACAGTAGAAAATGTATGGGAAGAGCTGGTGAAACTGAAAGTGGACAAAGCCATGGGGCCTGATGAAGTTCATCCCAGAATACTGAGGGAGCTCAGAGATGTGCTGGCAGGTCCGCTGTGTGACCTATTCAATAGATACCTAGAAACGGGAGTGGTGCCGAATGATTGGAGGAGAGCGGTGGTGGTCCCGCTTCACAAGAGTGGGAACAGAGAAGAGGCTGGTAACTACAGACCGGTTAGCCTCACTTCAGTGGTGGGAAAAGTAATGGAGTCACTGTTGAAAGAGAGAATAGTGAACTATCTACAGTCGGGAGAATTGCTGGACCAGAGGCAGCATGGATTCACCATTGGAAGATCCTGTCAGACAAATCTGATTGACTTTTTTGACTGGGTAACCAAGGAATTGGATCGAGGAAGAGCACTCGATGTCATCTACTTGGATTTCAGCAAAGCTTTTGACACTGTCCCGCACAGGAGACTGGTGAATAAAATGAGAAGCTTAGGAGTGAGTGCCGAGGTGGTGGCCTGGATTGCAAACTGGTTGACGGACAGAAGACAATGTGTGATGGTAAATGGAACTCTCTCTGAAGAGAGAGCGGTTTTAAGCGGTGTACCGCAGGGATCGGTGTTGGGACCAGTCCTTTTCAATATCTTTGTGAGCGACATTGCGGAAGGGATAGAAGGTAAGGTATGTCTTTTTGCGGATGACACTAAGATCTGCAACAGAGTGGACACGCCGGAAGGAGTGGAGAGAATGAGACGGGATTTAAGGAAGATGGAAGAGTGGTCGAAGACATGGCAGCTGACATTCAATGCCAAGAAGTGCAAAGTCATGCATATGGGGAGTGGAAATCCGAATGAACTGTATTCGATGGGGGGAGAAAGGCTGATGTGCACGGAGCAGGAGAGAGACCTTGGGGTGATGGTGTCTAATGATCTGAAGTCGGCGAAACAATGTGACAAGGCGATAGCTAAAGCCAGAAGAATGCTGGGCTGCATAGAGAGAGGAATATCGAGTAAGAAAAGGGAAGTGATTATCCCCTTGTACAGGTCCTTGGTGAGACCTCACCTGGAGTATTGTGTTCAGTTCTGGAGACCGTATCTCCGAAGAGACAGAGACAAGATGGAGGCGGTCCAGAGAAGGGTGACCAAAAAGGTGGAAGGTCTTCATCAAATGACTTATGAGGAGAGATTGAAGAATCTAAATATGTACACCCTGGAGGAAAGGAGGAGCAGAGGTGATATGATACAGACTTTCAGATACTTGAAAGGTTTTAATGATCCAATGACAACGACAAACCTTTTCCATAGGAAAAAAATCAGCAGAACCAGGGGTCACGATTTGAAGCTCCAGGGAGGAAGATTCAGAACCAATGTCAGGAAGTATTTCTTCACGGAGAGGGTGGTGGATGCCTGGAATGCCCTTCCGAAGGAAGTGGTGAAGACCAGAACTGTGAAGGACTTCAAAGGGGCGTGGGATAAACACTGTGGATCCATAAAATCAAGAGGCCGTCAATAAAGAGTGGGTGGCTCGCCAGAATGACGGCTACTGCCTGGAGATAATACCCTTATTCAATAAACATACACATGGTTACTGTGACTCCAACATCACTCTAAGCTACAACAGCAAGAGGAAATGTGGAAAAAAGGATTCGCACTCACAAAGTGGGGAGTAGCTGGCTTGTTACGGCGGTTACTACCCCAAACCAAATAAGCCTGATACTTCACTTTCAATGCATATCCAGCATAGCTCTCTGCTTCAACGGTAGGGGAGAAGAAAAACTGATACTTCACGCATAGCTCTCTGCTTCAACGGCAGGGGAGAAGAAAAACTGATACTTCACGCATATCCAGCATAGCTCTCTGCTTCAACGGCAGGGGAGAAGAAAAACTGATACTTCACGCATATCCAGCATAGCTCTCTGCTTCAACGGCAGGGGAGAAGAAAAAAGGATTCGCACTCACAAAGCGGGGAGTAGCTGGCTTGTTACGGCGGTTACTACCCCAAACCAAATAAGCCTGATACTTCACTTTCAATGCATATCCTGCTTCAACCGCAGGGGAGAAGAAAAACTGATACTTCACGCATATCCAGCATAGCTCTCTGCTTCAACGGCAGGGGAGAAGAAAAACTGATACTACACGCATATCCAGCATAGCTCCCTGCTTCAACGGCAGGGGAGAAGAAAAACAACCAATAAGGGCTGAATAACACAGTCTGGGTAAAACAAATAAACATGGGTGTAGCTTGCTTATTGCGGCGGTTACTACCCCTACTACCCCTAACTAATCAAGCTTGATATTTCACTTGGTTGCAGCTCCATCACTGCTCTCTACATTCATGGTGGGGGTGGAAGAGAAATAGAACCAAAGAGCTAAGAGAAACAGATAAGTATGAGAAAAAAATGTGAAGCTTGCTGGGCAGACTGGATGGGCCGTTTGGTCTTCTGCCGTCATTTCTATGTTTCTATGTTTCTATGTTTCTATATATGGAGTCCTCATGGAATCTGTCATGCTCTAATGTATTTGACCAATGTACTTGAATGTAAATCAGTATGAATCAATGTTTTATTTAAACGTAACACATTTGTGCAAGCTTTGGAATCATTCACTATAGTAGAGTCAGAAAAAAGTGGTGGAGCTTGCAACACTTTACGCACAAAACCATTCTCCCAACTTTCAGAAGATGTCATGTCACGCAACCGCTGTTCAACAATGCAGAGGTACTGTAATAGAAAATGCAGCAACGTCTTCTAATATTGTATGATAAACAGCAGAAACAAGAAGAATAACTCAAGTGTCTTATTTATCTAAACTTTATCACAAAATAACCTATACCTAAGTCACAGCATCAGAAAATACAATAACCCACCTCTTGCCTCACAATGGGCTGCAGACGGTGTCAGAAGCAACACCAATGAATCAATCATATGCTGATAGGCACAGAAATACTATATCCCCAAAAAGAAAAATATGTATACTTAGCTGATCACGATAGGCTGACACTGCGTGTGCTCATTTCACATAATTGCAAAACCAAAATGCAACCCTACGGATCGTAATACTCTTTTAAACTATCATAGTTGACATCCCCAAAGACTGTGAGATAATTTACCAATTGGGCCATTTTTTCGGCTACGGAAAATATGTTCTTCTCTTTCAGACTTTAAGGATCAAGCTTCTGAGACGACAGCACTTTTTGTCCATTGCATGTTATTAATAGAGCATATAACAGCGCACTGTGGATCAATCGCGACCTGTTTCTAAGACCGACGTCGAAAACCAAGAAAAACGATTGGTTTGTGTGTTGCCATTTTCCCCGCAGAAGAGAAAAAGCTGTGTGTTAAAACCGCTGTGCATAATGGGTACAATGTGTCCTTTAAAAAAAATTTAATCTCTCCACAGATATACTGATTTAAATTAGTCTCAACAATTTGTTGCAGCGATTTGCCGTTTTTGTTTACATAGTAGTTACAATGTATTTAAAAAAAAAAAAAACCATAGCGCAGTCACTGGTAGTTATGTTTTGCAAGCTCTCGCTGACCAATTTTTTCTCGTCACACTTTAGTTCTATTACCATTAAGTAAATTCTAGCATATTTGACGTTTTTCCCCCACTTTCAAAATTAATCATCGATAGCGCACCAATTTTAATGTCATTCGCGGCACCATTTACAATAATTCCCTCGTTTGAAAAGTTTTAGTACACATGATAGTTCCTTTATATGCATTTTTTCATACCGATATTGAATTTACGCTTAAACAGGGAATAGCTTGAGTAGTAATACATCTTACTGGTAGGAGCCACGCTAATAGTCAGCTGAGGTTCTACAATAAAACAAATTTTTTTAATTCTCTTTTTATCTTTGATATTTAGTTTGCATGTCAGTTACAGGCAATCTCATGGACGGGGTTGCATAGCGGCATTAGGTGGCAATGTGGTCTGATAACGCACAGGCTACAGCTGAGGTTTAGGTGAATAAACATCCCAGTTTTTTTCTACTTTGCAATCACTTAGCTGACCCAAGTCTGTATATTTTCTTTTAAATAGTGCCATTAAGAGATATTTCCCTTTTTAGCACATTATGATATATTTATCTGTCTATTCAGGTTTTAGTTTTTAGTAAAGTATGTACACTATATCACCTCCACAGAGCAGTTTTGTTAGAAAAGAAATTCAAATATTATATATGATTGGCCCCCTTCCCTTTCCCTAGTTTCTAATGCACATTTTTTTAATAATCCGGTATAAAGAAGAAAAAGTTTGTTCAATTTAGCATTCATAAGAACATAAGAACATAAGAACTTGCCATGCTGGGACAGACCAAGGGTCCATCAAGCCCAGCATCCTGTTTCCAACAGAGGCCAAACCAGGCCACAAGATCCTGGCAATTACACAAACACTAAGAAGATCCCATGCTACTGATGCAATTAATAGCAGTGGCTATTCCCTAAGTAAAATTGATTAATAGCCATTAATGGACTTCTCCTCCAAGAACTTATCCAAACCTTTTTTGAACCCAGCTACACTAACTGCACTAACCACATCCTCTGGCAACAAATTCCAGAGCTTTATTGTGCGTTGAGTGAAAAAGAATTTTCTCCGATTAGTCTTAAATGTGCTACTTGCTAACTTCATGGAATGCCCCCTAGTCCTTCTATTATCCGAAAGAGTAAATAACTGATTCACATCTACTCGTTCAAGACCTCTCATGATCTTAAACATCTCTATCATATCCCCCCTCAGCCGTCTCTTCTCCAAGCTGAACAGCCCTAATCTCTTTAGCCTTTCCTCATAGGGGAGCTGTTCCATTCCCCTTATCATTTTGGTTGCCCTTCTCTGCACTTTCTCTATTGCAACTATATCTTTTTTGAGATGCGGCGACCAGAATTGTACACAGTATTCAAGGTGCGGTCTCACCATGGAGCGATACAGAGGCATTATGACATTTTCCGTTTTATTCACCATTCCCTTCCTAATAATTCCTAACATTCTATTTGCTTTTTTGACTGCTGCAGCACACTGAGCCGACGATTTTAAAGTATTATCCACTATGATGCCTAGATCTTTTTCCTGGGTGGTAGCTCCTAACACGGAACCTAACATCGTGTAACTACAGCAAGGGTTATTTTTCCCTATGTGCATCACCTTGCACTTGTCCACATTAAATTTCATCTGCCATTTGGATGCCCAATCTTCCAGTCTTGCAAGGTCCTCCTGTAATGTATCACAGTCTGCCTGTGATTTAACTACTCTGAATAATTTTGTATCATCCGCAAATTTGCTAGACTTTAATTACTAGTTACTTTTGAGAAATGTTTTTGGCAGCCTCTATCTAAGATATTATTTACAATTTTAATTCAGTACTTTTATCTCTGTTTTTTCTTATATTATTTGTTAATATTTTTTTATTGGTGATTGATACAGTAATTTATTGCAGAAGCATCTGACCACTAGACCTTTTATGCAATTATTTAAGAATAATTTTGTACTCATATTGCTCATCTATATATACAGGTAAAAGATAAGCTTTGGCACTGTCTTTCTCCGTTCAATTTTTCATTATTTTCTTTTGTCTGCATCAATTTAAGTGTTCTTTATTATTTTTATTTCTTTTTTTTTTTTGTTTTGTTCTCTGCATTTATTTTTCCCATTTGAATTACTTCTCTGTTTTATCTACGATTTGTTTTTTTTGTTCTCTGTATTTCCTCTTATCAGTTCATTGTAAGCCGGCATGATGTGCCTTACGAATGTCGGCATAGAAAAGCCTTTAAATAAATAAATAAATAAATAAATAAATAAATAAATAAATAAATATTACTATAATACCCTCTGTATACTTAAGAAAGAAAATATAATACTAGCAATTACAGAGACTGGCTGAAAAAGAAAAAAGAGCAGTCTTTAAACAATTATTATACTCACAGAAAAGTGTCTAAACCATGTTCTAGTACTATCTTAACCCCAAAATATCTAAGGGGAAGTATGAGATTAGGAGTCAAGGTATGTACGTAAATGGTCAGGGTGGTGAAATACATATCTTGAATTCTGATGTAATAAGATACATTTACAGGGGAATCTTAAAATGAATTTAGCTCCACGTTGGATTGCTTTATCTCTCATTGTGAGAAATTGCTTCCTCCTCAATTGTGTACTTATAGAAACATCAGGAAATATTCTAATTGGATAACCATGAAATTTTAAGTTCTGATATCTAAAATATAGCCTAAGAATTGCATCCCTTTGAGAAATATCAGAAAATTGAACCAATAACGTGGCTCGAGTCTTTATTTCCATTTCTGATGATCTCTCTAAAAGATCAGAAACATTTATATCTTCATTTTGTTCATCTTGATTTTGACTTTGTTGTCCCAATCTCCCAGAATTTTGAGTAATATAATATATTCTAGCTATTCCTGGAAGAGTAGCATCTGTATATTTTAAAACATTAATAAGGTAACTCCTGAATAATTCTCTTGGGGAAAGCAAATGAGTCTTAGGAAAATTTAAGACCCTCAGGTTAACCCTCCTAATTTGGTTTTCAAGTTGTTCTAATTTATCAGATTGAGTCTTCTCTGATTTAACTAAATTAAATTGAACCTTCTCAATCTCTTCAGTTTTCTTTTCCAAATTATTTACTGATGTATCTAATTTTTCAACTTTCAATTGTAATACCTTATTATTTTCCAATCCCTCCTGAACTACTTTAGCCAAGTTATTTATTGATTTTTGCATAGATAGAATCATCGTTCCTATTTCTTCTAATGTAAACTTAGTGGGAACTATTAGAGGAATATCTATCAACGCACTTCCCTGACTTCCTGCCATCTCCTTCACCTTTGGAGTCACTACCATACTATATTCCTCCCTCTGATCTTTTAAATCTTGATACCCAGGGGTCGGTAGAGGGGAATCTATATTCTTTCCCCCCACTTGATCTATAGATGGAATAGAGACCAAGTTCAGATTTAAGTTCAAATTGGAGTCCTCGAACAAAAATTCTCCTCCAACCTTTCCAGTAGGTGGGTCCGGTGTTATTGGGGCACCAGGGCTTAAGGATGTTACATGAGTCATGGAGTTTAACCCCTGCTCTTGGGCCAAAACTCCAGCGACTTTGCTTCCTGGTGAATGAAAAATGGCTCTAGCAAAGAGATCGTGTATGCGAGGTTGATTGTCCAAAGAAACAGGAGTAGAGGTCGATATTTTCTCCTTCCTCTTGGTGTGTGGCATTACCAAGAGGAGAGTGAAACCACGCGTGGTTTCACTCTCCTCATGATTTTATTTCTACACGTGTTACCTGTTTTACACATATTAATGTTTTTAATTATTTTTTTAACTTATTTTTTAATTATGTATGTCCTGTATTGTTTACATTATTCGTATTTATTCATTTTAGCCCCTGAGGCAGCCCCAGTGGGGGGCGAAACTCGGCCTGAGTCGGGCACACACAAAGATCATTTGTCTCCATCCTAATAAAGTATAACTTGGACATTTCTCTGGTGTCTAACCTACGTATTTACATAACGTGGTGTACTTGTCATCTTTTTTATATAGGTAAAACCACTAGACAAGTGAGCACCAGGATGATTGAACATCACTTTGATGAGCCAAAGAATCGAGGCTCCCTTGGCGACACATAGCTTATTGAAGCAACATAATCCAGGATTTACCCCTCACTTCCCCCCACAGCTAAGGATCCTCCCAGGCTTTACCCCTTACTCCCCCTCTCTTTAGTTATTCAGACCTTCTGGAATTCTGTTATTGCTTTTGCCTTTACCAACTCCACTCAGTGATCATTACAGGCATCCACCTTTTCCATAAAGAAATATTTTCTGATATGATGAGTCTCCCAACAAGGAGCTAGTTTATTGTTGTAAATTAAACCTTATGGAAAGCATTCAGGGTGAGGGAGACTGCCTAACCTTTACTTGAGTATCTCTGATTGGTTGGTGGAATTAAAGGGTAGCATGGATATCAAATACGGCTATGATTCATTTGGAAGATATGATATACTGAATGGCCACTAGATGGCATTCTTGCTCATAAATGTACAAACGAGTTTGCTCTGCATCATGGTGAAAGAGGGATAATTGGATTATGAAGGTTTGGCAGGAAAGTCCCATAGAGAGAGGATCTCATTCAGTATAAAGGAGCTAATTGAGGATTTGACGGGAGCCTCTCTTAGGAGTTAGCCCTCTAGGTATTTCTCTTCAAGGGGAAACAATCAGGGACCCAACCTGAGTCCCAGTGATAGGAGGGGGGTCTGACAATCTGGGACACTGAGCAAGTCCTACACTTTTGATCAGAAGGGGCAGAAGAAACTTCTTAAGCGTTACAGAGTTTCTGTGGACAACGGAGAGAAATACTAAGCATCCAGTGAGTAAGGACTGAAGTACTTAAGGTGGGAAAAATTGATGTTAAGACTTGAAAAGCACAGTCTGATGTGAAAGAGAGGGTGTTGTGTGTGGAAATTGTGCCCTTGGAGTGTGCATTGAAATATAGGAGGGAAGAGTGGGGAAAAGATTGTATAAGAAGTTCTCCAAATCAAAGGGAAGATGTATGTCAGGGCTTCTCAAACTATGGCGTGAGACCCCAAATGGGGTCTCAAAACCTTCAGCTGGGGTCACAAGTGCTCCATCTGGCAGCAGACTTCAGGCACCAGCAGCAGCCTATATAGGGCCTGTGAGCCAGGACGCACTTACCGGCCCTGCAGTGGCCCCCACCCTCGCATGAGTTTCTGTGGTAACATCAAGCCCTGCACAAGGAGAGATTGGGGTCACTACAGGGCCTGCAAGCTTGCACTGGCTCACAGGCCCCGTACTGACTGCTATAACTTGATGACTGTCACTTACTCTGCCTGTACTATTGCAATGTGTGGTTTTTGTAACGTAATAATTTTGCAATTAGCACTATGTGTTCATAAATTATACTCTTTGTGAAATACACAAAGAATGTATGTAAATATGAATGAGACGTATAAATGTGCATAAGAATTCAGTGGTGGGAACAAAGAGTAGGGGTGGGTGGAGGTAGATTTGTCTCTCCCAATTGAATAGGCCTTCTGCTGCCCCTGTACAAGACCTTGGGAGCAGTAGATTGAAGGTTTAAGAGTAGCCAACTCTGGTCCTCAAGAGCCACAAACAGATTCTGGTTTTCAGATTTCCATAATGCATGAGATAGTTTTCTAGACAGTGCATGCAAATCTAGCCGGGCACATCCAGATCTTGCCTAAAATATTTGAAAGTAACATGCCACTTATTATGGGTCAGGAGAAATCCATGTCTTCACTTTGGAACGCCTGCCCCTGGAGATCAGATTACAAAGAAATTTAAAATAGGCCCAGCGCATGTAACCCAAGTTAGAGAGCGGGAACTATCCTTAGCAGCACCAATACTATGGAACGCCTGCCCCTGGAGATCAGATTACAGAGAAATTTAAAATAGGCCCAGCGCGCCTAACCCAAGTTACAGAGCGGGCACTATCCTTAGCAGCACCAATACCATGGAACGCCTGCCCCTGGAGATCAGATTACAGAGAAATTTAAAATAGGCCCAGCGCATGTAACCCAAGTTAGAGAGCGGGCACTATCCTTAGCAGCACCAATACCATGGAACGCCTGCCCCTGGAGATCAGATTACAGAGAAGTTTAACATAGGCCCAGCGAGCCTAACCCAAGTTAGAGAGCGGGCACTATCCTTAGCAGCACCAATACCATGGAACGCCTGCCCCTGGAGATCAGATTACAGAGAAATTTAAAATAGGCCCAGCGCGCCTAACCCAAGTTAGAGAGCGGGCACTATCCTTAGCAGCACCAATACCATGGAACGCCTGCCCCTGGAGATCAGATTACAGAGAAATTTAAAATAGGCCCAGCGCGCCTAACCCAAGTTAGAGAGCGGGCACTATCCTTAGCAGCACCAATACCATGGAACGCCTGCCCCTGGAGATCAGATTACAGAGAAATTTAAAATAGGCCCAGCGCGCCTAACCCAAGTTAGAGAGCGGGCACTATCCTTAGCAGCACCAATACCATGGAACGCCTGCCCCTGGAGATCAGATTACAGAGAAGTTTAACATAGGCCCAGCGAGCCTAACCCAAGTTAGAGAGCGGGCACTATCCTTAGCAGCACCAATACTATGGAATGCCTTCCCCTGGAGATCAGATTACAGAGAAATTTAACATAGGCCCAGCGAGCCTAACCCAAGTTAGAGAGCGGGCACTATCCTTAGCAGCACCAATACCATGGAACGCCTGCCCCTGGAGATCAGATTACAGAGAAATTTAACATAGGCCCAGCGAGCCTAACCCAAGTTAGAGAGCGGGCACTATCCTTAGCAGCACCAATACCATGGAACACCTGCCCCTGGAGATCAGATTACAGAGAAATTTAAAATAGGCCCAGCGCATGTAACTCAAGTTAGAGAGCGGGCACTGTCCTTAGCAGCACCAATACCATGGAACGCCTGCCCCTGGAGATCAGATTACAGAGAAATTTAAAATAGGCCCAGCGCGCCTAACCCAAGTTAGAGAGCGGGCACTGTCCTTAGCAGCACCAATACCATGGAACGCCTGCCCCTGGAGATCAGATTACAGAGAAATTTAAAACTTTTCAAAGGAAGTTTAAAAACCTGGCTTTTCAAACAAAGCATTTTTTTTAATGAGAACGGAGAATAGGAAAATGAATAAAGCAGGCAGCAGAACATCAACACACAGCACATAGTCAAATATGTGCGTATTTTACTATTTTATTTCTATCTAACTGCTAATGTTAGATAAAAAACAGTATAAAGTACTATACATGTATAGTTAATTTAGTTCTCATATAAATGGACAAGATCCATGTCACTTATCAAGTAGCGTTTATTTTTGAAACTATGTAACCGGAACCTTATTGGCACTTTGATAGAAAGTATCACCCAATTTGAACATTACTATATGTGCCTATCTGTAAACCGCTGTGATGGTGTATAACTTAATGACAGTATAGAAAAGATTGTAATTAAATAAATAAATAAAATCCGGCCCATTATGATCACTATTGCCAAGCGGCCCCACCACCGTTACCTCTCTCACCAAGTCCTGTGCTCCACTGAGATCTAAAATTGCTCCCTCTCTCGTCGGTTCCTGAACCAATTGCTCCATAAAGCTATCATTTATTCCACCCAGGAACGTTATCTCTCTAGCGTGACCCGATGATACATTTACCCAGTCTATATTGGGGTAATTGAAGTCTGACCCAAAACACCACAGAGCAGAAGTACTGCACTTCAATAATGTCCAAACACAAAAGTGCAGAAAGGATTTAGTCCAAACCACAGGATAGTTCAAAAGCTCTACAGAGCACGGTAACTTTTATTCATTTTTCAAGCGGCAACTCCACTGACTTGAAAAGCACACCAATTTAGACCGCGTCCCCCGACACGGTCCCGTGTTTCGCCAAGGGCTGCATCGGGGGGGAGCAACAGAGTTATCAAAGGACACTGTAAATAAACATACAATGGACGCGCTCCCTGCCAATTTCAAAACTGTTTTGCATTCAGGTATGTGATGAAACTGTAATAGAATTGATGTGTCGGCATTTTGCAGCTCCATGTCCTAACCATTGTATGTTTATTTACAGTGTCCTTTGATAACTCTGTTGCTCCCCCCCGATGCAGCCCTTGGCGAAACACGGGACCGTGTCGGGGGACGCAGTCTAAATTGGTGTGCTTTTCAAGTCAGTGGAGTTGCCGCTTGAAAAATGAATAAAAGTTACCGTGCTCTGTAGAGCTTTTGAACTATCCTGTGGTTTGGACTAAATCCTTTCTGCACTTTTGTGTTTGGTAATTGAAGTCTCCCATTATTACCGCATTACCAATTTGGTTAGCTTCCCTAATTTCTCTTAGCATTTCACTGTCCGTCTCACCATCTTGACCAGGTGGAAGGTAGTATACCCCTATCACTGTAGTCTTCCCTGATACACAAGGGATTTCTACCCATAAAGATTCAATTTTGTATTTAGTCTCATGCAGGATGTTTATCCTGTTGGACTCTATGCCATCCCGGACATAAAGCACCACACCTCCTCCCGACTGCTCCTCTCTGTCATTGCGATATAATTTGTACCCCGGTATAGCACTGTCCCATTGGTTATCCTCCTTCCTCCATGTCTCTGAGATGCCAATTAAGTCTATGTCATCATTCACTGCTATACACTCTAATTCTCCCATCTTACTTCTTAGACTCCTGGCATTAGTATACAAACATACTAATTTCTGTTTATTAGCTGCCTTACTGACTATTTAAAACACAAACACACACTAATTAATATACCCCAATAGTTTACTTCTCCCCAATACTTTTAAAAACTTTCCCAAGCAGAACTTACTGATACCTTTCAGCCACCAGTAAGGTGATCCTCTCCCCTGAGTGCTTCCACTACTTATTGAGCTCTATCAACTTTGGCTTTGGGGTGGGCCACTGATTTTGGGACAGAACTAGATGGAGATGATTTTTATGACAGTCTGGTCATGCTCAATAGCAATATATACCTTCAGTACTGATACAGAACATAAGAACATGCCATACTGGGTCAGACCAAGGGTCCATCAAGCACAGCATCCTGTTTCCAACAGTGGCCAATCCAGGCCATAAGAACCTGGCAAGTACCCAAAAACTAAGTCTATTCCATGTTACTGTTGCTAGTAATAGCGGTGGCTATTTTCTAAGTCAACTTAATTAATAGCAGGTAATGGACTTCTCCTCCAAGAACTTATCCAAACCTTTTTTAAACACAGCTATACTAACTGCACTAACCACATCCTCTGGCAACAAATTCCAGAGCTTTATTGTGCGTTGAGTGAAAAAGAATTTTCTCCGATTAGTCTTAAATGTGCTACTTGCTAACTTCATGGAATGTCCCCTAGTCCTTCTATTATTAGAAAGTGTAAATAACCGAGTCACATCTACTCGTTCAAGACCTCTCATGATCTTAAAGACCTCTATCATATCCCCCCTCAGCCGTCTCTTCTCCAAGCTGAACAGCCCTAACCTCTTCAGCCTTTCCTCATAGGGGAGTTGTTCCATTCCCCTTATCATTTTGGTTGCCCTTCTCTGCACCTTCTCCATTGCAATTATATCTTTTTTGAGATGCAGCGACCAGAATTGTACAGGAACAATATATGAGAGTTATTCATAGACTGATAATTTGTACGCATGGGGCACATCAAATGAAGTTAACTGAGAGTCCTGGGTGTCGGAGATGTCCTGAACTTTCTGCTACTTTTAGTACTTTAGGACATGGGCTTTGGGATTGTCCACCTATATAGCAGTTTTGGGATGGGGTTAGGACATTTTGTCTGATACGATGCACATTTATGTCCCAGGAAAGCATCTGTATGTGTGTTGGGAGTACTTTCTGATTATATGAACTGCAATACTTGTGAAGCCGCGTTTCTGATAGTCTGTGTATTGCTAGGCTTGTATATTGGCGAGATGGGTGATTGGGGAACCTCCCATGCTATCTTTCTGGCACTCTGAGATGGACTTGAAATGCTGGTGTTTGGGGGCGAGACGGAATATGTGTTGTATCATATTGTTTTGATTTCATAGAAACATAGAAACATATGTTTCTATGTTTCTATGAACTCTGAGATGGACTTGAAATGCTGGTGTTTGGGAGCGAGACGGAATATGTGTTGTATCATATTGTTTTGATTTCATCTGGCCACTCTATGTTACCTGTGCCTGGGATGTTCATCTGCTGCTGTTTACCTGTTTCTTTGGCAAAAAAAATTGGAAAAGAAAAATCCCTGCCTACACAGAATGGGAGACCATTGAGGTGGTTCTGGTAATTCTTACAGATCCACTGCTGCTCCTAGCAGAATCAGTGCCTGCCTGGCCCGGGCAGCCATTCTGAATGGGGGTACCAGGCTTCCAGGATTTCCTGCACAGCAGTCACCCTTGAAAAGAGAAGATATCTGGTAACCTTAGCCCAGATATCCGCCCGGCTAACTCCAATAACCTGCAGAGCTGGCCAGAATATATCTTCTGCTGCATGAGATCATGTGTCACTGTCTGAATATTTTTAGAATGCTTCATGAGCCCGGGGAGCAATGCCAGAGAAATCCCTGAAGTTAGCTCGCCGGTGACCCATCACACTAGCTGCAAGACCACCTCTTAGCTGGGTTCGCTCATGTAACCTCCATTGACTGCATTTTCTCAGTGAGTGTCTCTTTAAGAAGCCTTGAGAGAGAGAAGGGCACAGAGCATGCTCAGTTGGGATGCTGTGGCTTACAGCGGCCATGATTAAGGGCAACGCGCATGCTCGGTAGTGGGAGAAGTCACCGGTGGATTAGCAGTCGGAGGGTGGGGTTTGCTCAGTCCTGCACAGACCCCCGAGGAGGCAGCGGACCTGGGCTACCATGTGGGCCAGTGGGAATCCGCGTGGGCTGCAGGATTCACGCGCTGGAAACCTTCCTTTCAGATGCATTAATGGGCTCCTAAAGAAGCAGATCTGTTCGGGAACCGGACCCCTAGCAAGGAGGAAAGCCGCACGTGACAAGGAGCCTGAACTCTAAGGAAACGAACCCAGCAATCAGGAAATTCTGTTGCTTTCCAAGTTACAAAAGCAATGAGAACACGATCCTTTGCATTCTGTAAATGAATGCCTGATTTAATATTATTTTCATGCCTGATGAAGAAACAACTTTCCTTTTCAAGTGTAAGTAATGTCAATAAAGCTGTACCTTTGCTTAAAACAAACAACTGTTTCTCCCTCTCTGGGGTTAGGTGGCTTAGCAAAGGGAAAATGAGGATAATCTGACCCCTGAAGAGCCTGGAGCCTGCCTCCCTCTGCTTTCTGTTTTCTATTATTATTTTTCACAGCTGTTGGATTGCCCGGCCCAGGGTTGGTGCAGCTGCTTCCTAGTGCTGCACCCCCCATTTAACCAGAAGCTCGCCCTGCTACCTGTCATCCCATGCAGCACATGCCAGGAGCTCGGCCATGCGCCCTGCTACCTGTCATCCCATGGAGCACATGCCAGGAGCTCGGCCATGCGCCCTGCTACCTGTCATCCCATGCAGCACATGCCAGGAGCTCGGCCATGCGCCCTGCTACCTGTCATCCCATGCAGCACATGCCAGGAGCTCGGCCATGCGCCCTGCTACCTGTCATCCCATGCAGCACATGCCAGGAGCTCGGCCATGCGCCCTGCTACCTGTCATCCCATGCAGCACATGCCAGGAGCTCGGCCATGCGCCCTGCTACCTGTCATCCCATGCAGCACATGCCAGGAGCTCGGCCATGCGCCCTGCTACCTGTCATCCCATGCAGCACATGCCAGGAGCTCGGCCATGCGGCTCACCTTGATGGCCTCGGAGAAAGGAATGAGCTGGGTGCACTTGGTCGCCGTCTCAGATGCTGTTGGAGGATGAGCTTCTCCTCGGGGAAGGCTGTAATTCTTCTGCTTCTGCTTGAACTGATGGGGGAAGCTGTGGTGGTGCTGAGCAAGCTTCTGCCAGCCCCTGGTGACTGCAGGAAAGGGTTGCCACTGTCATGAATTGCAAAACACGTTTCGTAAGCATTGGGAGGGTCCAGGCTAAGTCACATCCCGGTTCGGGCCCGAGGGGGAAGGGATTCGGCCCCTTGCCACACAGCTGAGTCTTCTGCCTGGGTGTCCCGGCAGCTATCGGGTTTCATTCCTTGCATTTCAAGGCAGAGAGCCAGAATCCGATCACATCTCAGCCTGAGCCAGGAGGCGTTCCTCAGCTTTGTTCAGCACCAGGCATGGCCACCTCCCTCAGCCCCAAGCTTCCTTCCTGGGTAATAATTGTAGATTATATTTTTTTGTATTTGCCAGGAGGCCCCGATCTCTGTTTTTGTAGTTCTGTGGCATCCTCGCCCTGCGCTGAGGACTGCAGTGCATGCACGTGGCAGGAGGAGGTTGTGGACTCTCCTCCCTGGGCTCCCAATCCATCCTTTTTCTGTTCGTAGCATAGCCAGACCACAGCCACTTGGCCACACTCTCTACTTCATGGCATTGTGCGAAGATTATTGAGATGATTATATGCAGGATATATGGAGGATTTTCCTATTTTAGCACTCCTTCGGTTTGGGAGAGTACTGCAGGGTTCGTCACTTTCTGCCAGCCTTTTTATCTATCTATCTAGCCTTACTCTGCCATATTTTAAGCCTCCCTTGACCTCACGTATTATCTGTATGCAGATGATATTCCATTCTTTTTTCCAATTCATTTGTCATGAGAATCTACTGCTCAAGTCATTGCTCTTTATCTACAATTAAGACTTGGGGTTCCCATAATCAACGCATTTTGATCTTTGACAGGTTTCCTTGGATGGACAAACCTTTTACATTTTTATTTGAAGGTTCTGAAATTTCCAACTCTTCTCGTGTTCTTTTCGATTCCCGGTTGTGCACGCACTCACAGCTCAGGGTGGTTGTAAAGGCTAACGTTCTCCAAACTTGAATTTAAAACCTCCACTCGAGCATTTGGCATTCAGGACAGTTCTATGGGTGATGATATTTTCTGGGATGGGCTATTGTAACTCTCTGTCACCTCAGTCCACATTGCAGGCTTTCCAGGTTGCACAAAATTCTGCAACTTGACTTCATACTGGAACCAGTAATAGGAGTCATCCTACACCTGTTGGATTACACTGCCTTCCTGTCAGTGCCAGCATTTCGTACAAGCTGCCTTCCGTTATTCATAGTCCTCTCAATTTAATTGATTACCCTTAGATTTGTGCAGTTTTTAAAATATACAACCCACAATGCATGCTCCAGTCATCACAATCCCCCCTTAATCTTTTGCTGTTCACATTTGTACTATTATCCAATGTTCAAAGTTTATTGTATTATGGTTCAATGTTTATTGTAAAGCCTGTGGCTACATTACTTTTGCTGTAAACCGATTACATGTTCCAAACGATTATCGATATATAAAAATGATAAATAAATATTAACGACTCCTGTTATAGCTGCATGATTGGAAGAGACACAGGAAGTAATCTTCTCTATAGCAGGCCCTGTTCCTCGGGATGGGCTTCCAGAACAATTGCGTTTACAACATCTCCCAAGAAATCTTTCCTAGTTACAATGATGTGGATTCTCAGTGAGCTGGCTCTTTTTATGTGCTTTGCTTTTTTTTTGCCTTGAATTTTACTATGATTGTTGTTTTGTGAGCTGCCTTGCACCTCGTGTAGGCGGTATATACATTTTTTTTTTTTAAATAAACTAATAAATTAGTACACATGGGGGTACACAAGCTATCCCCTGATCCAGGCTGGCCCTCACAGCCTGATCCAGTCCTAGAGAAACCCACCTCCCAAGAGAGATGGAGATTAGAGAGCAGGCTATCATTTAAGTGAACTGCAGCAGAGGAAAAAAAGAGGACAATGCAGCTCTGTAACATGAGCCGCCAGCCCAGGAAACCCAGAATTAGATTGAAAAGGTCACCAGACCCCTTACTGTCAGGATGTTTAAATGACCATTGAATAGATGAGTCAGAGACTCAGGGGATTTACATGTCACATTCTCCTGGACTACTGTGGGTAACTTAGAGTGAAATATCACTTTCATTCCAAGGATAGCAAAATCCTAAATTAGAGAACTATGACTGGAAAAGTCTTACATTGGAGAAAAACAGTCCTAGGAAGCAAACAGATTCTTACCCTGACTTACAAGGGGAGTCAGACCCTTGGGTACCCAGTTCTCAGACAACAGAAGAAAAAGGGCCAGGCAGGATGGAAGGGGGTGTGTATATTCTCTTTCCATGGTCCTGCTTGGGTCTTGGCATTTTGGAAGGTGACCCATCCAGGCTGGGTAACAGCGAATGACTGACCATGAACATAGTGGAGCTAAAATCACTGAAAGCTGGGGCTGCAAAGTGCTTGAATCACTGAATGCTAAACAAGCCATGAGCCTAGTGGAGCAGTAAGCCCCAGCCAGGAAAACCATCCTACCAAGGGAGAAGAACTGAAGGACAGCAGCAGATCCAGAGGTGCTGCGGTCCCCCAGGAGGAAGGGGATCCCAGTGGCAGATTGGGAGGTGACTCTGGGTCCCACTTCAGCAAGGGGACCCCAGCTGCAGATCAAGTGATCCCCCAGAGGGTGTGGAGCCCAGCAACAGACCGGGAGGCAGAGTCAGATCCCCAGGAGGACGTGGACCACAGCGTTATTTATATTAATATACTGACATTCAATCTGACATATCACATCAGTTTACATTCAGGTACCAGAGGTATTTCCCTATCCGCAGAGGGCTTACGACCATAGGGCCAGATTTTCAAAGGGGTACGCGCGTACCCACCGAAAACCTGGCCCAAACTCCCCCTGCGTGTGCCGAGCTTATGTTGAGTAGGCTCGGCGGCGCGCGGAAGTCCCGGGGCTTTCCTGGGGGGGGGCGTGTCGCGGCCGGCGCGTCATCGGGGGCATGGCCGCGGTCTCCGGACCAGCCCCCAGACCGGAACATGGCGCACCGGTGGTCGGCCCGGTGCGTGCAAGTTACGCCTGCCTCGAGCAGGCGTAACTTGTGCAACAAAGGTAGGGGGGTTTAGATAGGGCTGGGGGGGTGGGATAGGGAGGGGAAGGTGCGGGGGGATGGAAGGAAAGTTCCCTCCGAGGCCGCTCCGATGTTTCAGTACATCCACGTAGCCTCAATATCTCTTCGGTGCTTTGAAGATATCATTTGAATGACGTATTCTTCAAAATTATGTTGTGTTCCACGGTCCCCTACCTTGCCCGTGGCAGTTCGCCGCCGTGGGAGCCCCCGGGGGGGGGCCCTGACTTCAGGCCAGTTGCTCCGGCACGGGTCTCGGTGCTGCTCGCTGCAGGGGGAGCCGTCCCTGCTCCCCCCCCTCGCGCCGTCCAGCAGCGTTTCTCCTCCACGGGGGAAATCAAAGATGGCCACCGCCATCTTTAGGCGCGAGGCCACGCCTCCACAGATTTAAAGGGACCTGATCCCTTTAACAAGCTTCACCTGTTCCTGATCAGCCTGAGCAGGGGAAGCTTCCTCTGCTCATTCCCTGACTTGGCAACGTTCTCCAGCGCTGTCTAGTCTGCTTGCTTTGGTGAGTTACTTGTGCTTTGGATCCTTGTTCCTGTTAGGTCTTGGTGTTCCTGGTTCCTGACTTCGGATTGGCTTACGGTGATTCTCTGGTGTGTGACTTCGGATTGGCAAGCGGTGATTCTCTGGTGTGTGACTTCGGACTGGCAAGTGGTGATCCCTCGGTGTGTGACTTCGGACTGGCAAGCGGTGATTCTCTGGTGTGTGACTTCGGACTGGCAAGTGGTGATCCCTCGGTGTGTGACTTCGGACTGGCAAGCGGTGATTCTCTGCTGTGTGACTTCGGACTGGCAAGTGGTGATCCCTCGGTGTGTGACTTCGGACTGGCAAGTGGTGATCCCTCGGTGCGTGACTTCGGATTGGCAAGTGGTGATCCCTCGGTGTGTGACTTCGGACTGGCAAGTGGTGATTCTCTGGTGTGTGACTTCGGACTGGCAAGCGGTGATCCCTCGGTGCGTGACTTCGGATTGGCAAGTGGTGATCCCTCGGTGTGTGACTTCGGACTGGCAAGTGGTGATTCTCTGGTGTGTGACTTCGGACTGGCAAGTGGTGATTCTCTGGTGTGTGACTTCGGACTGGCAAGCGGTGATCCCTCGGTGCGTGACTTCGGATTGGCAAGTGGTGATCCCTCGGTGTGTGACTTCGGATTGGCTTACGGTGATTCTCTGGTGTGTGACTTCGGACTGGCAAGTGGTGATTCTCTGGTGTGTGACTTCGGACTGGCAAGCGGTGATCCCTCGGTGCGTGACTTTGGATTGGCAAGCGGTGATTCTCTGGTGTGTGACTTCGGACTGGCAAGCGGTGATTCTCTGGTGTGTGACTTCGGACTGGCAAGTGGTGATCCCTCGGTGTGTGACTTCGGACTGGTAAGCAACGACCCTCTGGCACTTGACCTTGGACTTCTTCTGGACTACCGTCTCCAAGGGCCCGCCTAAGTCCCAGCGGTCCGGGTCCCTACGGGCTCCTCCTGGGGGGATCACAGACGTCCAGTGGTGAAGACACAGCTCCTCTTCTCGTCTCTTCGTCTGCCTCCGCAGTCGCCTCAGTCTCCAGTGCCGAGGGTCAGTTGGTCTCGTCTTCTGCTCTGCCTCGCCACCCGACGAGAGAACCTACGGATCTTCCGCAAGGTAAACCATCCTCCTGTCGGCCCAAGAGTTCACAAGCCGGAGCTTAACAAATTGGTCATACATGTCCTTACCACATGTTTTAAAGAACAGGTAAATAGGAGCATTTGAACTAAGTCCCTATTCACAACGATGATTCGCACATTGCTCGGTCTGTTCTTTATCACTTGTTTATAGACATTTTTATCAAAGCCACTTGGCTATTCAGTTTCATTTTATCTTTCTTATTTTTTATTTTTTATTTTTGATATTTTATTTGATGTTTTATTTGGCAACAACAAATTATTTTTTATCCATTTTTATCTCCTTTTTTTTTTGTTTTAATTTTTAATTTTTATATTACTATTATTAGGTAAATTATCCTATACAAAAGTGGACTCTCAAACATTGCGGCTGCAGCCCTGCAGGCGCGTGATTAGTCCTGCTTCAGTTAAGTAAGCATTCCCTTTTTCAGTTCTTTTCTTCTTTTTTAATTCCCTGACAATTTATCACATTTTTAACCACTAACACCAAGTCGATCCTCTCCAGCACATTCCGACTTGTCCTCACAATGACCGTTTGTTCTCTGCAATGCCTGCACACTGACTGTGTCCTGTGTCCTGTTACTGACTGTGTCCTGTGTCCTCTTGTAATATTGTTTCTGTATTCCAGTATGTTGTCAACACACAGACACGTTATGGTTTGCATTATGTTTAACCTTTGCACACTCGTGTATGTTGTTTTTTAATTTTTGTATTTTATCATTTCTTGATGTCTGCTCATTTACATTTTAAATATTTGTTTTTAGTTGCCCCTGAGGCAGCTCTCGAACAAAGAGCGAAACTCGGCCAGAGTCGGGCAAATTTCAATAGAGGGCTTCTGTTTATACACCGATCTTCGCTTCGTTTACTGCTACACAGCTAACTGGATCGGCTTCCGATTTGTTTTCTGGAAGAATTCAAAGGGGCACGGGATAAACCCTGTGGATCCCTAAAGGTTAGAGGGTGGGAATGGAGAGAAGAGTGCATGGGGGTAACTTGCTGGTGTGGGGGTTACTATCCTTAACCAACAAGCCTTCATACTCTTGATGCAACTCCATCATTCTCTCTGCTTCAACGGCAGGAGCTGATGGGAAATTGGTCTCAAATGGCAACCAACAAGACCCCCGGCTTGATGATCTCGGAGGCTGTTAGATATGAGGGGAATTGTATGGTATGGCAGATGGTGCCATGAGCTTGCTGGGCAGACTGGTTGGACCGTTTGGGCCTTTTCTGCCGTCATATCTATGTTTCTATGTACATAGTCATATAGAAATGTATATACTTTATATACTTATCTAATAAGAACATAAGAAAATGCCATACTGGGTCAGACCAAGGGTCCATCAAGCCCAGCATCCTGTTTCCAACAGTGGCCAATCCAGGCCATAAGAACCTGGCAAGTACCCAAAAACTAAGTCCATTCCATGTAACCATTGCTAATGGCAGTGGCTATTCTCTAAGTGAACTTAATAGCAGGTAATGGACTTCTCCTCCAAGAACTTATCCAATCCTTTTTTAAACACAGCTATACTAACTGCACGAACCACATTCTCTGGCAACAAATTCCAGAGTTTAATTGTGCGTTGAGTAAAAAAGAACTTTCTCCGATTAGTTTTAAATGTGCCCCATGCTAACTTCATGGAGTGTCCCCTAGTCTTTCTACTATCCGAAAGAGTAAATAACCGATTCACATCTACCCGTTCTAGACCTCTCATGATTTTAAACACCTCTATCATATCCCCCCTCAGTCGTCTCTTCTCCAAGCTGAAAAGTCCTAACCTCTTTAGTCTTTCCTCATAGGGGAGTTGTTCCATTCCCCTTATCATTTTGGTAGCCCTTCTATGTACCTTCTCCATCGCAATTATATCTTTTTTGAGATGCGGCGACCAGAATTGTACACAGTATTCAAGGTGCGGTCTCACCATGGAGCGATACAGAGGCATTATGACATTTTCTGTTTTATTCACCATTCCCTTCCTAATAATTCCCAACATTTGTTTGCTTTTTTGACTGCCGCAGCACACTGAGCCGACGATTTCAGTGTGTTATCCACTATGACACCTAGATCTCTTTCTTGGGTTGTAGCACCTAATATGGAACCCAACATTGTGTAACTATAGCATGGGTTATTTTTCCCTATATGCATCACCTTGCACTTATCCACATTAAATTTCGCCTGTATATATCTGTACATTCTGCCAGCTTTGCTCACAGTCCCATTTGTTTTTCCTGGGGTAAAGGGAGGGAAATCTCACCCACTAACACTTTCTTCCCCAGGTGGAGGCACCAAGCGCCAAGAACGTGAGGACTGACGGAGTCTGCCCTAGGGGGGAGCTCCCGCCAGGTCAGAACTGGTCCTAGGAGGTGAGCGGTGAAGGGGGCGTTACACTAGGTTTCCCCATTGTGACTATTCCTCTAGGAAAAATGTGCGAGGGAAAATCTAGCAAAGCATCTGCGTGCAGGAAGTGCCTTGGTTAGGCCAAGGAACGTTTACACCGCAAAGCTCTGAGGACCCCGGCGGTCGTTTGTTCAGCAATGGGAAATAAGGTGTCCCACAGAGTGCCTGACGTCGGGGTAAGGGGGTCTGGAGACTCCATGTCACTGCAGTCCTCATCTACACTCTGTCAACATGGGGGGACAATTTTAAAAATAAATCTGTGAAATCAGCCAGCTGAAAATGACTTTCCCTCACGTTGTGCCACACCCATGTGTCCTTTTACCCACATTCAGGCCGATACAGTACAGGGCACTCCGGCGGAGCGCACTGTTAACCCGCAGTTGGACGCGCGTTTTCAACGCGCTAGCTTTATGCCTTATTCAGTAAGGGGTAATAGCGCGTCGAAAATGCGCGTCCAACCCTCCCAAAACTAATAGCGCCCGCAACATGCAAATGTATGTTGATGGCCCTATTAGGTATTCCCGCGCGATACAGAAAGTAAAATGTGCAGCCAAGCAGCACATTTTACTTTCAGAAATTTGCGCCTACCCAAAGGCTGGCGATAATTTCTCTCGATATTAAGTCAGAGGTCCCAAAAGTAAAAAATAATGAAAAATAAAAAAATTTAAAATCAGCTCGCGGCTCGTGGATTGGAAGACGGACGCTCAATTTTGCCGGCGTCCGGTTTCCAAACCCGTGGCTGTCACTGGCCTGTGCGCTCGCCCGCTTTCCCACGTTTCTTTCTGTATCGGCCTGATAGAGAGAAGGTGTCCACGGAAAAAGCTGGTGCAGACGTCCACATGCACAGCAAGGTTTACAGGGAACGCACACACATGCTTTCTTCTTTCAAACTCAGAAAACAGCACCCATGGATTTCTTCTGGTGTGCAGAGTAGGCCCTGATTTATTAACCGTATGGGAACTCCTAATGTTTGGTTTGATTTAATTTATTTTAACTGTATTTATTTATCTGGTTTAATGCCAAATTGCCTCCGGGTTTCACCATACAATGAACCACCCTGTCATTAAACCAACATTTTATGAGCAAACACTATTCAGGTGGGGATTAAGAAAGCCAATATTATACCAGCAGAACCTAAACCCCAGATCAAATCAACGAACTCTCCCCCAGCAACCAAGGAAGAGCTTCCCTAGATGGAGTCCTGTTAACAAGATTCCCAGAACATAAGAACATAAGAAAATGCCATACTGGGTCAGAGCAAGGGTCCATCAAGCCCAGCATCCTGTTTCCAACAGTGGCCAATCCAGGCCACAAGAACCTGGCAATTACCCAAACACTAAGTAGAGTAGCAGCCCTTGGGCGGAGAGCGGTGAGTCCAGACCCAGCGGGAGACCTCTCCTCTCAGTCACTGCCCGGGGCCTCCTATCACAACACTGACAGCACTGCCTGCCCCAAACTGGAAGGGCAATGCATTTGTGTACCACACCCCTCTCATTAGCACAGTAATCACTTGTAATCTTCATCAACACTCCCGTTTCTTCCCTCCTCAGGCTCCAGAGCTTGCACAAAGTCAGCACTGCAGCAGAATGCGCCAATAGGCCTGCAACTAGGCCTTCCTTTCATCCCTTATGGCTCCCTTCTTGACTCATAAACTTCCATCAGATTTCATCTCCTATTCCCCCGGCCCCCTGACCTATCTTCTCTGTTTCTCCCATGTAAGCCTTATCCCTTCTGCCTCTAAGTAGATCCCTTCTCTCTCCTGGGCCTCTAATCCCCCTTCTCACCCCAAGCCTCCTATACCCCCTCTCTCAAATATAATCCTCCTAACCCCTTTTCTCTCCCATCTAAGCCTCCTATCCTCCTCTCTCACCCCAAGCCTCCTATCCCCCTCTCTCAAATATAATCCTCCTATCCCCTTTTCTCTCCCATCTAAGCCTCCTATCCTCCTCTCTCACACCAAGCCTTCTATACCCCCCTCTCTCAAATATCATCCTCCTAACCCCTTTTCTCTCCCATCTAAGCCTCCTATCCTCCTCTCTCATCCCAGGCATCCTATCCCCCTCTCTCAAATATAATCCTCCTATCCCCTTTTCTCTCCCATCTAAGCCTCCTATCCTCCTCTCTCATCCCAGGCCTCTTATACCCCCTCTCTCAGATATCATCCTCCTATCCCCTTTTCTCTCACATCTAAGCCTCCTATCCTATCCCAGGCATCATTTATTTATTTATTTTATTTATTTATTTCTTTTATATACCAACATTCGATCGAGATATCACATCAGTTTCCAGATAACTAAAGGAATAGGGTGGTAACAGCCCTATTTTACATTATAACATGATAATAAATAGATATAAGAATATTTTACATTATCATATACATCCTATACTCTTCCCTTTCACCATATTTGTTTATTTATTTAACAAATGCGAATCCGCAAAGCAAGGCAATGTCCTCCTTGTTAACCAAGTTGCAAGTTATAAATCCACCTGATAGAGTATAGAGGGGACCCTCTGGTGTAATGTAAATGTTGTAAAGTCATTCTTAGTCCTCCGCCAGCGATTCCTGTGCTGCTCTGAGACTCGTGTTGCCAGAAGTAAAATCTGTCTTCTCTCGCTGCATCCCTGTTACTTGGAATATTTCTGTAAAACCGTGTCTGGCCTTGCAAAGGTGGACACCAGTCTACGGCTACTACTATAGCATTACCCCTTCCTTTACCAGCGAGGCAGAAACCCAGGTCATCAGGGAGCAGCTTAGCCCGGCCTGGTGTTACCCCAGTGCATTTGCAGAGGTGAAAGCAGGCCTGCGTCAGCTGGACCCTAATGACCTACAGCCGTCGGGGGGAGCTCAGGCCCACTGTCCAGGCTGATGCCCCACTGCATGCAGAGCGTTGATTTCCTTGGAGATTTAGGAATGAAACAATCAGAACTTCAATCCCATGCATGCAGTGGGGGAACACCAGGCCTGGATCGGCCCGTTGGGTTGACCCGGGTGAGCGTCTGATGTGCGTCTGCTGATTACTGCAGTATAAGAAAACGTTGCCAGCCTGGGCCCAGAGGAAACAGACTTTCTTTTCTGCAGTTCTGAGTGAGGCACTTCCTGTGACCAGACCTCCGTTCTGGCTTTCTTACTCGCCCTCCTGATGCATTCTGGGAGCTGTAGTGCATGATTTGAAATGGGGAGGAGCTGAATAACACATCCCGCAACTCACTGGAAGGTAAGCTCAAACACCAGAGCCTGTCCAGTGCCTTCTGGGCCGCCTGTGGACTCGGACTCCCGTCTTGTCAGGACTGAATGTACCTGCGTGGACTTCCTTCTTGCTGCTCTGTAGGTTTCTAGCCGGAGCAGATCTAATGTGGGGGTTCAGGGCAAGGCAGTCTCTGTTTATATTCTCTGTATGCCAGGATGGTAACTGAAAAGCTGTCACTGGGTGTGGGAAATGCGTGGAAGCCAAGATGGGATCATAAGGGGGGGGGGGTGTCTGGTTTTTCAGCTACTGAGGAAGAAGCAGGGAGGTCTCCTACAGCAAATCCATAGAGAAAGGGAGCATTTCCTGAAGCTCTCCCTGTGCACTCCGCATATATATGCAGTTATCATTCCCAGAAGCATACGCACAGCCTCCTCTGGGGTGGAAAGACCGGAAGCTCACAACATCAATGCTTCCTGAGGGAGTGACATGGGGGTGGCGATTTGTTTCTCCCTCTGCAGAGAGTTTCCGTAAACGTGAGAACATTAAACTTAACAAAACAAGGCTTTTAATTAATTAAACTGCTCCTGCTGCTCATCTAATCATGGGCATGCTTTTCTCTTAATGATTCTGGACTGATTTTACAGTAAAGTTACAGATCCACACAGGTTTTATGTACCCTGGAGTGGGAACAATGATTCTGGGCTGATATTACAGTAAAGTTACAGATCCACACAGGTTTTATGTACCCTGGAGTGGGAACAATGATTCTGGGCTGATATTATAGTAAAGTTACAGATCCATACAGGTTTTATGTACCCTGGAGTGGGGACAATGATTCTGGGCTGATTTTACACTAAAGTTACAGATCCACACAGGTTTTAGGTACCCTGGAGTGGGGACAATGACTCTGGATTGATTTTACAGTAAAGTTACAGATCCACACAGGTTTTATGTTCCCTGGAGTGGGGACAATGACTCTGGACTGATTTTACAGTAAAATTACAGATTCATTCAAGTTTTATGTACCCTGGAGTGGGGACAATGACTCTGGACTGATTTTACAGTAAAATTACAGATTCATTCAAGTTTTATGTACCCTGGAGTGGGGACAATGACTCTGGACTGATTTTAGAGTAAAGTTACAGATCCACACAGGTTTTATGTACCCTGGAGTGGGAACAATGATTCTGGAATGATTATACAGTAAAGTTACAGATCCACACAGGTTTTATGTACCCTGGAGTGGGGACAATGACTCTGGACTGATTTTACAGTAAAGTTACAGATCCACACAGGTTTTATGTACCCTGGAGTGGGGACAATGACTCTGGACTGATTTTAGAGTAAAGTTACAGATCCACACAGGTTTTATGTACCCTGGAGTGGGGACAATGACTCTGGACTGATTTTACAGTAAAGTTACAGATCCACACAGGTTTTATGTACCCTGGAGTGGGAACAATGACTCTGGACTGATTTTACAGTAAAGTTACAGATCCACACAGGTTTTATGTACCCTGGAGTGGGAGCAATGACTCTGGATTGAATTTACAGTAAAGTTACAGATCTACACTGGTTTTATGTACCTTGGAGTGGGAACAATGACTCTGGACTCATTTTACAGTAAAGTTACAGATCCAAACAGGTTTTATGTACCCTGGAGTGGGAACAATGACTCTGGACTGATTTTACAGTAAAGTTACAGATCCATGCAGGTTTTATGTACCCTGGAGTGGAGACAATGGCTCTGGACTGATTTTACAGTAAAGTTACAGATCCACACAGGTTTTATGTACCCTGGAGTGGGAACAATGACTCTGGACTGATTTTACAGTAAAGTTACAGATCCATGCAGGTTTTATGTACCCTGGAGTGGGGACAATGACTCTGGACTCATTTTACAGTAAAGTTAACAGATCCACGCAGGTTTTATGTATCCTGGAGTGGGAACAATGACTCTGGACTGATTTTACAGTAAAGTTACAGATCCACACAGGTTTTATGTACCCTGGAGTGGGAGCAATGACTCTGGATTGAATGTACAGTAAAGTTACAGATCTACACTGGTTTTATGTACCTTGGAGTGGGAACAATGACTCTGGACTCATTTTACAGTAAAGTTACAGATCCAAACAGGTTTTATGTACCTTGGAGTGGGAACAATGACTCTGGACTGATTTTACAGTAAAGTTACAGATCCACGCAGGTTTTATGTACCCTGGAGTGGGGACAATGTCTCTGGACTGATTTTACAGTAAAGTTACAGATCCACGCAGGTTTTATGTACCCTGGAGTGGGGACAATGACTCTGGATGGAATTTATAGTAAAGTTATAGATCCACACAGGTTTTATGTACCCTGGAGTGGGGACAATGACTCTGGATGGAATTTATAGTAAAGTTATAGATCCACACAGGTTTTATGTACCCTGGAGTGGGAACAATGACTCTGGATGGAATTTATAGTAAAGTTATAGATCCACACAGGTTTTATGTACCCTGGAGTGGGGACAATGACTTTGGATTGAATTTATAGTAAAGTTATAGATCCACACAGGTTTTATGTACCCTGGAGTGGGGACAATGACTCTGGATTGAATTTATAGTAAAGTTATAGATCCACACAGGTTTTATGTACCCTGGAGTGGGGACAATGACTCTGGATGGAATTTATAGTAAAGTTATAGATCCACACAGGTTTTATGTACCCTGGAGTGGGAACAATGACTCTGGATGGAATTTGTAGTAAAGTTATAGATCCACACAGGTTTTATGTACCCTGGAGTGGGGACAATGACTCTGGATGGAATTTATAGTAAAGTTATAGATCCACACAGGTTTTATGTACCCTGGAGTGGGGACAATGACTCTGGATGGAATTTATAGTAAAGTTACAGATCCACACAGGTTTTATGTACCCTGGAGTGGGGACAATGACTCTGGATGGAATTTATAGTAAAGTTATAGATCCACACAGGTTTTATGTACCCTGGAGTGGGGACAATGACTCTGGATTGAATTTATAGTAAAGTTATAGATCCACACAGGTTTTATGTACCCTGGAGTGGGGACAATGATTCTGGATGGAATTTATAGTAAAGTTATAGATCCACACAGGTTTTATGTACCCTGGAGTGCGGACAATGACTCTGGATGGAATTTATAGTAAAGTTATAGATCCACACAGGTTTTATGTACCCTGGAGTGGGGACAATGACTCTGGATGGAATTTATAGTAAAGTTATAGATCCACACAGGTTTTATGTATGCATCCAACCGCCCCCCCCCCCCCCCGAACCTAATAGGGCCATCAACATGCAAATGCATGTTGATGGCCCTATTAGGTATTCCCGTGCGATACAGTAAGTAAAATGTGCTGCCAAGCCACACATTTTACTTTAAGAAATTAGCGCCGACCCAAAGGTAGGCGCTAATTTCTCCGGGCACCGGGGAAGTGCACAGAAAAGCAGTAGAAACTGCTTTTCTGTGCACCCTCCAATTTAATATCATGGCGATATTAAGTCGGAGGCCCCAAAAGGTAAAAAATTAAAAAAAAAATTTTAATGGGACCGCGGCTCACGGGTTGAAATCCGGACGCTCAATTTTGCCGGCGTCTGGTTTCCGAACCCATGGCTGTCAGCGGGTTTGAGAACCGGCGCCGGCAAAATTGAGCGTCTGCTGTCAAACGTGTTGACAGCAGACGCTCCTGTCCAAAAAGAGGCGCTAGGGATGCGCTAGTGTCCCTAGTGCCTCTTTTTACCGCCGGCCCTAATTTAAATAAATTAATGTATTGTATTGCGTGCACAGGAGAGCGGGCTCGCCCGCTCTCTCGCGACTTTTACTGTATCGGCCCGTTGTTGATGAACTGAACCAAATTTTGTACTCCCTACTGGCTCTCGCCCACCAGCGGGAGGAGTGCAGCAGATTTGATTGAAGTGCCGATGGGAAAGAGCAGGAAGCACTGAATTTATATCCAACTTTACGCGGATGACATACAAATACTCATCCCTATCACGGAATCTCTACACAAAGCCTTGGCATTCTGGAATAACTGCCTCACATCAATCAACAACCTACTTGCAGGACTCAACTTGGTTTTAAACACTAACAAAACGGAAATCCTACTTATCTCCCCTGAAAATCACGTCCCACCTATCACTCCAAAGGCTAGCCAATCGCCTATCAACTCCAAAGACATCACTTCGCAGCAAGTAAGAGACCTGGGAGTACTCCTAGATAACAGACTCAGCCTCAACAAGTTCATAAACAACACGACAAAAGAGTGCTTTTTTAAATTGCATGTATTAAAAAAATTAAAACCTCTACTACGCTACAGAGATTTCCGCCTGGTTCTACAAGCCATCATATTACCGAAACTAGACTATTGCAACTCGCTCCTCCTCGGCCTCCCCGCTTGCACCACCAAACCGCTTCAGATGGTCATGAACGCAACGGCCAGAATTCTTACAAACACCAAAAAAAGGGACCATATCACCCCCATTCTCCAGCACCTACATTGGCTACCTATCAAATACAGAATTCACTTCAAAACCATTATGATGATTCACAAGGCCCTACATAACATCGCTCCTCTCAATTTAACCTTTCAACTGCAGCTTCACACCTCCAAGAGACCGACAAGAAGTGCGTACAGAAATATGCTACGCGCCCAGCCAGCAAAATCCTCCCTGAGGAAACGCGCACTATCCACAGCTGGCCCCATACTCTGGAACGCGCTCCCTCTAGACCTTCGCCTCGAATCGTGCCACATTACTTTCAAAAAGAAACTAAAGACTTGGTTTTTTGCACAAGCTTTCCCAGGAATCTAAAAGCCGGAAGAAAACAATATCAGCCTGGCCTCTGACCCAACTCACTTTATGTACATTGTTTACTATATTTTGTATATTTAGTTACCTCTATTTAGCTATTTATGCTTAATCTCTGTATCCTTTGCCAAGTTCCGCTGCCCCCCCCCATATTATCTGTTATATTGTTATCTTGTTGCAATGTAAACTGCCCACTGAGGCGTCAGTTTGAGTTCCTTGTAAACCGGTGTGATATGTATATTATACAGGAACATCGGTATATAAAAACCAAAAATAAATAAATAAATAAATAAATTTAGTTCAGTTTGTACAGACTAAATGCATCTGGGAGTTTTAAATTGGCCATAAAAACACTACAAAGAATAGCTCTAAGGGCCTTACATGCAACAAAGAAACCTCTGGAAAAATACAAACCTCCCAGCAAAAGTACTATTAATGTTATTTGATAGCTTCATTCAACCAATGCTCTTAAATGGGAGAGAGGGGAGGGGTCTATCATTAACCTCAAACTGGACAGAATGGGACAGAACCCAGCTAGAAATGCCACAGACACTCCATATGCACAGAAAGTCCCCTATTAATGGGTGAAGAGCAGAATTAGGAGCTTTCCCCGTGTATTCACCATGCAAAAAGGAATATTCAGATTCTGAGGTCATCTCAGTAACAGCGACACAGACACCTTCCAAACAAACTCAGCACTTGCCACACCAATCCAGCACTAACACCCAGAAGTCAAACAACTGCAAGCCAGCATATGAAAAGAAGGCAATGCAAATATTGCAACATGCCCTAGAGCACCAATACACCCCCTACTGGGAGGAGCAAATTGTGAGGCAGAATGGGCTGCACTGCCACATGCTAGAAAAATACCTCATCTCAGTCACAAATGCAAAAATCAAGCAGACCCTCACCAAAAATGGAACAAGCGATCCCAGACTACAAACAGAACTATGCAGACAATAACTGAGCTGGAAACCCCAAGAAGCAAGAGTCTGTATGCACTAGCAGTGCAACCCTGGAGAAAGAGAAACAGAAATGCATTTCCTCCTGTGCTGTACAAATACAAAGAGATCAGAGATGCACATTTCCCAGAGCTGAGAGAGGAAATCCGAGACTTCCCACAAAAGAAGGCGCAGGAAAACCTCTTTATAATCCTGGGGAGAGAGGAGAAACTGCTCAAGAGTAGCCAAATGTGAGGGGGCCAGAATGAAGCCTGACCAGGGATAATCCGGACCAGCACCAGAAGCTGAGCTGTGTCCCTGAGACTATATTTTCTGTGACTTTATTTATTATTGTTTCAGAATGTATCCCTTTTATTTGAATCAGTTTGTACATCGCTTTGGCAGTATGGATACAATTCTCATGCCAGGAGATGGAGGGAGAGGGAGAGAGAAAGGGAATTGGGTAAAGGGAGAAGAAGGAAGGACCCACGATGGGGGAGCAGGGATGTTAGGAGACAGAGAGGGCTGGGGAGGGGACAGGGGACCCGGGATCTGGCAGGGGGTTATCCATGAAGATAAGGTAGGAGGAGGAAGAGGAGGAATGGGGAAAAGGCGAGCAGGCAGGAAGAGGAAACAAGGATGAAGAGATGAAAGGAGAGAAGCAGAAGAGAAGGAGGAAGAAAAAATGTTAAAATACCACTTTGAAGGAAAGGGAGAGAGAAGTGAATCAGGAAATAAAGAAGGACACTGAAGAGAGAGAAACCAAGAAAGGAAAGTGAGAAAAGTGCATAAGCTGAGAATAAAGAGAGATGCAGAGGCAGCAACATCAAAGGCTGCAAACTCTTGTCCTATCTGATAGACAGAAACATAGAAATGAGGACAGAAAAGAACCAACGCTCCATCCAGTCTGCCCAGCAAGCTTATGGTAGCCACTGCCGCGCCATTCAGGTCATCTCCCAATAATTCGTTTTTCTTGTGTACTCCTGGGTTTCCCTTTAAGTGCCCTGACTGTAAGATTGGGAAGGGAATGCTTCTCCTCTCAGGAGAGCTCCTTCTGGTTTTCTCTGAAAGGCTTCACGTTGCGTGAATGAAGATGCATTTCTCTCTTTTTTGATTGCTGTCTTGTTCCTCTCCTTCTTCACATCCTGTGCCCCACAGTCAGAGAGAAGCAGGAAGGTGGCCCTCCTGTGCTGAATGTCTGTCTGTCCCTTGTGGGCGACTGTAGGGTCCCCTGACTTGGGCTGGCTCAACGTTCATGGGGATGTTTTGCAGGGCTTTGTAGCCGTTCCTTTTTTTTTGTGGTTTCTGTTTGGAGCTTGCTCTGTACGGGCTTTTCATGAAGGTTAGGTGGTTGTGGGAAGGTTAGGACACATTCCTCTCATCTTCCTGTGTCTCTATGATCTTTCCTAGGACTCTGGTTCCGGTTTATGGGTTACTACGAGTGGTACCTGCTCCATGCTTCTCTTTTCCTTCTACCCTAGTGGCTTTTTCCTGGGCTTTTGAGTAAGGATGGCATTTTCTTGGAGATGATCTTGGCATGTTTGAAGGATTTGCTTAGAGCTTTGAGGTGCTTTTTGCAATCCTTTGGGTTGTATATGTAACTTGGACCTTTTTTGTGTGTGAAGGATGGAAGCTGGAGCTGTGAAGACCTCTGCATACAAATGTTTGCAGGCGTCCATTGTGGAGTGAGGCTGGATTGTCTAGAAACTTAACTCTCTTTCCATGGAGCACTCAATCTTGTGTCTGAGTGTGGGATGCAATGTACTGAAGGTTTTCTTCATCTTCAGTCCAACTCATGAAGATGTCATCGCTGTACTGGTGAGATCTGAAAGGTTTGTTGTGGTTCCCACTCAGGAATGTCTCTTGCAGTTCTGACACAGACGAGATTGGGGCACTGTGGTGCGTTCTGTTGCCCACTGCAGTTCCCTTAGGGGGGTAATTTTCAAAAGGAGTTACATGCGTAAATGTAGCTACTATTGTAGCAATTTTCAAAAGCCATTTACTCAAGTAAAGTGCACTTATGTGAGTAAATCCTATAGACAAGTCAATGGCATATATTGTAGCAATTTTCAAAAACCCACTTACTCAAATAAAGTGAATTTACTCCAGTAAACCTGGTTTTTACTCGAGTAAATGCTTTTTAAAATCAGGCCCTTAATCTGTAAATAGATGACATTCATGAAGCTTAAGTACTTATGGGTTAGAATGAATTCAATTAGTTTTGCACCGGTTTCCACTCTGCATTGGCGCTCCAGAGTAGTTGTTGGGAGTTTGTAACGCGCAGCTCTGCCAGCTGCATGGACACATTACAGTACAATGATTCCACATCATGTGACAAGGAGGGAGTTGGAGGGAGTAGATGCTGTTTAACCTGTTTAGGATGTCTTTGGTGACTTGTAAGAAGCTGTTTATCATTTTTACTGATAGAGAATATTAATGACTCATTGTAATAAAATATCCTGGGGCTCAGTTCAAGCATCTGATTTGGGCATGTCTCATATACAGAATTTACCTGTTAGGAACTGCAAGATATTGTTGATTTATTCAAATTTTTCTGGTGCTTAATTAATTCTCTTGGATGTAGGACGTATCCGTTTCCCCTGAGGCTTTTGTATTAGGTTAGAGCTAACCAGATCCCATACTACAGATGCCAGTAATAGCAGAGGCCATTCCCTAAGTCATCTTGATTAATAGCAGTTAATGAACTTCTCCAAGAACTTATCCAAACCTTTTTTAAAAACAGCTACATTAACTGCACTAACCCCATCCATGGGCAAATTCCAGAGCTTTATTGTGCATTGAGTGAAAAAGAACTTTCTCTGATTAGTTTTAAATGTGCCACATACTAACTTCATGGAGTGCCCCCTAGTCCTTCTTTTATCAGAAAGATTAAATAACTGATTCACATCTACTCGTTCAAGACCTCTCATGATTTTAAACATCTCTATCATATCCCCCCTCAGCTGTCTCTTCTCCAAGTTGAACAGCCCTAACCTCTTCAGCCTTTCCTCATAGGGGAGCTGTTCCATCCCCTTTATCATTTTGGTTGCCCTTCTCTGTACCTTCTCCATCACAACTATATCTTTTTTGAGCTGCGGCGACCAGAATTCTACACATTGTGGTCTCACCATGGAGCGATACAGAGGCATTTTGATATTTTCTGTTTTATTAACCATTCCCTTCCTAATAATTCCTAACATTCTGTTTGCTTTTTTGACTGCTGCAGCACACTGAGCCGACGATTTCAATGTGTTATCCACTATGACACCTAGATCTTTTTCCTGGGTGGTAGCTCCTAATATGGAACCTAACATCATGTAACTACAGCAAGGGTTATTTTTCCCTATAATGCAACATCTTGCACTTGTTCACATTAAATTTCATCTGCCATTTGGATGCCCAATCTTCCAGTCTCACAAGGTCCTCCTGCAATTTATCACGATTTGCTTGTGATTTAACTACTCTGAATAATTTTCTATCATCTGTAAATTTGATAACCTCACTCATTGTATTGCTTTCCAGATCATTTATAAATATATTCTAAAGCACTGCTCCAAGTACAGATCCCTGAGGCACTCCACTGTTTACCCTTTTCCACTGAGAAAAAATGGCGCAGGCCATCCATTTCTCCTACCATGTGACAGGGGCCGACCAATGGCACCGATAGCCCCTGACACATGGTAAGGGCAAAGGGCCATCGGCACCATTTTGATTAGTGGAGCCGACAGCTCAAGAGGGGGAGATTGCTCCCAGGATCCTGCTGGACCACCAGGGAATTTCGGTAAGTTTTGGGAGGGGTTGCAATTAATTAAATTTGAAGGGTTGGGCTGGTTTTTGAGTTTCATTTCAGGGGCACCCGAAATAAAATCGGCCCAAACTGCGGGAAAATGAAATTTCCCACGATGGGCCAATAACGAAGGCTGAACCAAAAGGTTCGGCCAAATCACATCTCTATTATCCACTATGATGCCTAGATCTCTTTCCTGGGTTGTAGCACCTAATATGGAACCTAACATTGTGTAACTATAGCATGGGTTATTTTTCCCTATATGCATCACCTTGCACTTATCCACATTAAATTTCATCTGCCATTTGGATGCCCAATTTTCCAATCTCACAAGGTCCTCCTGCAATTTATCATAATCCACTTGGGATTTAACTACTCTGTATACTTTTGTGTCATCACAAATTTGATCACCTCACTCATCGTACCCCTTTCCAGATCATTCATAAATATATTCTATGTAATGCTCTATGTAATGTAATATAATATATTCTATGTAATGTTCTATGTAATGCTCTCAAGCATTTTAAGTTGCTCTATGTTCAATGTTCTTTGTTCTATGTAATGCTCTTAGGCAAATTCTAATGTTTTACTGTAAACCGGTTTGATTTGCATCCAATGTAAGAAGATCGGTATATAAAAACCCAAAAATAAATAAATAAATAAATAAATAAATAAATAAATATTGAAAAGCACCGGTCCAAGTACAGATCCCTGAGGCACTCTACTGTTTAACTTTTTCTACTGTGAGAACTGACCATTTAATCCTACTCTGTTTCATGTCTTCTAACCAGTTTGCAATCCAAAAAAGGACATTGACTTTTTTAGAAGTCTCTCATGAGGGATTTTATTGAGTGCGTTCTGAAAATCCAAATAGAACCACATCTACAGGTTCATCTTTGTCCACATATTTATTCACCCCTTCAAAAAAATGTAGGAGATTTGTGAGGCAAGACTTCCCTTGGGTAAATACAAGCTGGCTGTGTCCCATTAAGCCATGTCTATCTAAATGTTCTGTGATTTTATTCTTTATAACAGTTTCTACAATTTTTCCCAGCACAGAAGTCAGGTTCACTGGTCTATAGTTTCCTTGATTACCCCTGGAGCCCTTTTTAAATATCGGGGTTACATTGGCCAACTTCCAGTCTTCAGGTACAACATATGATTTTAATGATAGGTTACAAATTAATTGTAATAGGTCTGAAATTTCATTTTTTTAGTTCCTTCAGTACCCTAGGATGCATACCATCCGGTGCAAGTGATTTACTCTTAAATTTGTAAATCTGGCCTACTACATCTTTCAGGTTCACTGTGATTTGGTTCAATTCATCTGAATCGTCACTCTTGAAAAACATCTCCAAAATGGGTATCTCCCCAACATCCACCTCTAAAAACAGCGAAGCATTGAATTTGTTTAGTCTTTCCACGATGGTCTTATCTTCTCTAAGTGCCCCTTTAACCCCTCTATCATCTAAGGGTCCAACTAACTCTCTCACAGGCTTTCTGCTTTGGATATATTTTTTTTAAATTTTATTAGGACCTTTTGCCTCTACGGCCAATTTCTTTTCCAATTCTTTCTTAGCCTGTCATATAAATGTCTTTCATTTAACTTGCCAATGTTTATGCTTTATCCTATTTTCTTCTGTTGGATCCTTCTTCCAATTTTTGAATGAAGATCTTTTGGCTTAATTAGCCTCTTTCACCTCCCCTTTTAACCATGCCGGCAATCACTTGGCCTTCCTTCCACCTTCTTAATGCATGGACTGCACTCCTAAGATGGTATTTTTTTAACAGTGTCCATGCATGGGCCATTCTTAACCTTTATAGCTGTACCTTTCAGGGGTTTTTTTTTTCAACCATATTTATTGAAATGAATGAAGGCATGAATATACAATCAAGACGCAAACATTTTGCTTTTTGTTGACCATAATATATACAATTATATCATAACAATAGAAATGCAAGTATATCATAGCTATACAACCATATGCAAATAGGAATATAAAAGAAGAAAAACAATGTTACTTATGCAAAGTCTCTTACCCCATTAGAACCCCACAATCCCTTCCTCATTGCCTTCTCTGCCCTTCTCATGCCAAATTTAACGTACCCAACCCAGTTAGGGAACAAAGGGAAGTATGATGGCCTGAAAGATTCAGTATATGAATACCGTACTGTACACCCTCCCTCCCGTCTGTTCCTTTTGAGAAGAGATTGTGTTAAACCCCTTCCCTTTATAAGATTAAAAAAGCTATCTTGTGGTAGGAGATATGTAATCCATAAACTTTTATTTATTTATTTGTTAAAATTTCTATACCGGTATTTGGTGGGGACCGTCATATCGGTTTACAAGATTGCATAAAAACATTTATACTAAACAATCACAATTACAAACAATATAATGACAATTCTAATAAGTTAAAACTTCATACAATTTTCATAATAATGGCCTAACAGTGAGACATCTGGACAACAACATTCAACACTGTGACTAACTCAACTGTGTTTCTCCTCAGCCTTTAGTTTGTTGTTTTTTTTGGTATTTTTTACTTCACAGATTACTGTCACCATCATGAAACGCTTGCTGAAAAAGCCATGTTTTGACTTTTTTTCTAAATGCCATTCTATTTGGTTCTAGCCGAATGTCAACTGGTAACTTGTTCCAAATTTTTGGAGCAGCAAGTGAAAGGGCTCTTTCCCTTACTGATGTTAGTTTTGCTGAGACCATCGAAGGAATGGACAATAAGACTTTATTGGCGGATCTCAGATCTCTCTGGGGTGTATGTACCCTTATTGCAGCGTTCAGCCATTCCACATTTTCTCCATGGAGGATACCTAAGGTTTTAAACTGTATTCGCTGTTCAATTGGCAGCCAATGGAGTTCTCGCAAAATTGGCAAGTGTTGTAAACCTAGGAGTAAGGAGTTACAGTACAGATAACATAGCCTCAAATCTTTTTTGAGAGCATGCTCTGGCTGTAAGATATTCACAAGTGAATAATTTCATCATCCTTTGAAACCAGGATTCGATGTGTGGGCAGTGGTCTCCCACCCACCCTGACAAGATTACCTTCTTTCCAATCAAACCAGTCTTTCTTATAAAATCCAGTTCTTCGTTTGCACCTCCAGTTAATGCAACCAAATAACCACACTTTGGGGTCCTCGGGAATGTCAATCTCCGATATCTCCATATAACGCTTCCGAACTTGCCCCCGAAAGTTTGTACAGGTGAGCAAGTCCAAAAACTATGGGCCAGAGGATGTGGTTGGTGCAGTTAGTGTAGCTGGGTTTAAAAAAGGATTGGATAAGTTCTTGGAGGAGAAGTCCATTACCTGCTATTAAGTTCACTTAGAGAATAGCCACTGCCATTAGCAATGGTTACATGGAATAGACTTAGTTTTTGGTACTTGCCAGGTTCTTATGGCCTGGATTGGCCACTGTTGGAAACAGGACACTGGGCCTGATGGACCCTTGGTCTGACCCAGCATGGCATGTTCTTATGATTTTAAAAGGGTTACGTGCGCCGGGCCTATTTTAAAAAGGCGTAAAGCCCAGGGACGAATGTAAGTCCCGGGGCTTGCAAAAAGGGGCAGGGAATGGGCGGGGAAGTCCGGGGCGGGGTGGGGTCAGGCTCCCGGCGCAGTGGCCATATTTGCCGCTGTCCTGGAGATCGCACACTGGCAGTCGGCCGGCTCGCACAACTTACTTCAGCCCCAGGGCTGAAGTAAGTTTCGAGATTAAAAAAAAAAAAACAAAGTAAAAGGTAGGGGGGAAAGGGCAGGGGAGGGAAGGGAAGGTGGGGTAAGGGGGTAGGAAAGTTCCCTCCGATTTCGGAGCGGCCTGGGGGGAAACGGGGAAGGCAGCACGGGCTCCGTGCATGCAAGGTGCACAATTGCGCCTGCGTGTGCAAGTTATAAAATTGGGCGTACATGTGCGCGCCGGATAGCGCGCGCACATGTACGCCGCACGCGCTGCTTTTAAAATCTACCCCATTGGTTGTAGGTACCTACTTCCTTATGGCATTTAGGGCAGATATCGGAAAGACAGGGATGTGCTTTGAATGCCCGAGCTGGAGAGTAAAATAGACGCTATAAAAATGTATACTGCGTTTCCCTCAGCAGGATATGTATCTTTCTACGTTTTTATTATCTCACTTAGTAATCCAGGGTGGTGCCATTTGGAGAAGGTACAACCACCGAAGAATAATTATCGTTTTGAGAAGCTGGATTTTTCCCACTAAGGACAGAGGCAATGACTTCCTGCATTTGAATAACTTCACCATATTCTGTAAAAGAGGCGAGATGTTAATTATATACAAGTTTTAAAAGTCATGGATGATGAGCTAAACCTTACAATATTCTGATCCATATCAGTCTCTCTCAGAAGAGGGCCAATAGATAGGATATATAGTAAGGGCGAGAGAGGCCACCTTGCCAGAGACACTAAGATCTGCAACAGAGTGGACACACCGGAAGGAGTGGAGAGAATGAGACGGGATTTAAGGAAACTGGAAGAGTGGTCGAAGATATGGCAGCTGAGATTCAATGCCAAGAAGTGCAGAGTCATGCATATGGGGAGTGGAAATCCGAATGAACTGTATTCGATGGGGGGAGAAGGACTGATGTGCACGGAGCAGGAGAGGGACCTTGGGGTGATAGTGTCTAATGATGTGAAGACAGCGAAACAATGCGACAAGGCGATAGCAAAAGCCAGAAGAATGCTGGGATGCATAGAGAGAGGAATATCGAGTAAGAAAAGGGAAGTGATTATCCCCTTGTACAGTTCCTTGGTGAGGCCTCACCTGGAGTACTGTGTTCAGTTCTGGAGACCGTATCTACAAAGAGACAAGGACAAGATGGAAGCGGTTCAGAGAAGGGCAACCAGGAAGGTGGAGGGTCTTCACAGGATGACATATGAGGAGAGATTGAAGAATCTAAATATGTACACCCTGGAGGAAAGGAGGAGCAGAGGTGATATGATACAGACTTTCAGATACTTGAAAGGTTTTAATGATCCAAACACATCAACAAACCTTTTCCATCAGAAAAAAATCAGCAGAACCAGAGGTCACGAGCTGAGGCTCCAGGGAGGAAGACTAAGAACCAATGTCAGGAAGTATTTCTTCACGGAAAGGGTGGTAGATGCCTGGAATGCCCTTCCGGAGGAAGTGGTGAAGTTTAAAAGTGTGAACGACTTCAAAGGGGCGTGGGATAAACACTGTGGATCCATCAAGTCTAGAGGGCGTGAATAAAGTGGAGACATTCAAACACTGCACGGAGCGGCAGTAGCCACAGAGGCGTTCACGGAGCGGGATGCCAGTGGCCAGTACTTGGTGTTCCACCTTCACGGAGCGGAAGGATGGAGGGCTGCTATTTCCAAAAAAATAAATAAATAAACAAAAAAATAAAAACAGGGGTGGGTAAGAGTATGGGGCAAGGGTGTGGCCTGCTTGTTACAGCAGTTGCTACCCCCAATTGAGCTGGATGTCACTTGGATGCAGATTCAAAGCTGCTCTCTAAATTGGGTGGAGGGGAATTAGGGCTGGAGGGTACTGGAAGCCAATAGTAACAGGTGGGAGAGAGAAAAAGGGAAAAAAAAATGGATAAAGTGCGTAGCTTCTGGGCAGACTTGATGGGCCATTTGGTCTTCTTCTGCCGTCATTTCTATGTTTCTATGTATCTGAACCTCTCCCAGTTTGCAGCCATTGGTGATGGTAATGGAAATAGGATTTTCATATAGCAGGGAGATGTAACTAAGTATAGCACCCTTAAACCCATAGTGCTTTAATACTGAAAAAAGATAGGGCCAGGGGACCTGGTCAAATGCCTTCTCTGAATCAAACCCAATAGCTAAAGCCGAAATTCGTTGATTTTGACAGATAATCATAGCTGTGAGTAGTTTTATTATGTGACCACTAGCTGATCTCCCCATCAGAAATCCCACCTGATTTTGAGATATCATCATAGGGATTACCACATTCAATCTGTTCACTAACACATTTGCAAGCAGTTTTAAATCACAGTTTAAAAGGGATATTGGTCCGTAGGAGGAGGGTATAAGTGGATCTTTTCCATGTTTTTCAAGAATGATGATATGGGCTTTATTGAAATCCTTAGTGAGGGATTGAGTTAATAATGTGCTCTCATAAAATTTGGTCAAAGGTCCCAGCAGTTGATCTTAGGATTTTGTAGAAAATCATATGAGAAGCCATCAGGGCCAGGAGATTTCCAGGCTTTACTAGTGTTAATAGCATGTAGAACCTCAAAAGATTCAGAAAAGCAAGGCGAGCATCAGAAGAATGAAGAAGCAGATGTGTTCTTTACGCCAAATACGTCACAATAACGTTATGGTATACTTACTAGCCTCAACCAGATGCTCGAAACTCCATAGTGAAAATACAGCTTTCAGGGTTCAGATACTTGTCGGATTTGGAAGAATTATACATTTGGTGGTAAGATACAGTGTGAAACAATGTAGTTATAGTGGGGAATAATGGGAAGTTCCATTCAGTTTGTATGGCATGTGTGCTTGTTGTTTCAGGCTTTTGAGAAATTACAGTGAAGATATAGCCTCCGGGGTCCAGTTACCAGTTGGTTTTGGGAGAAATATACATTTGGTATTTCATCAGATAAATGAAGACGGCCTGGGAATTAATTGAATTACAGACATCCTTTGGTAAAGCTTTGCATATATTATTTTCAAGGTAAATGTGTCTTTAATGTGATATTGTACGAGGTGACTCAATTCGAGTTTGTTTTCTCAGTGGTTATCATCCCCCTGAGGAAGCAGAAGATTGCGAAACAAGGGCCGCTTGTTGGGGTTACATCATAGTGATAATATGCAGTTATCATCAAGAAGGAGGGTTACCTGGTAATGAAGAAACCAATACAGGGAAGTTTGCCAAACGAAGTTTGCTAAATGAAGATATATGAGTGGTACATACTATGACATAGCTATGTCTTAACATGAAGAAATAGGCGAACACCGTGTGTATAGTTGTAAGTGGTTACGATCACAGGGTGTTTAAGCATATGACTATGTGTTTAATGAAAAATACTGATGTATAGGCCTTTGGGTCATGTGGCTTACTATTCCCTAGTATATGGTGTGATGTTTTTAGAGTGTGAATGAGAGTGTGAGTGTGTGTATTTTAGGGCACATTTCTGAAATTGTTTAAAAATCTGGCATAATAAAACTGTGTACTTTTCTCTTATATATTTGTGTGTTTATCATATAGGTAGAGAAAGGGGTAGAATATCACCCATTGTGTGTACCTTAAATGGTTAGCTAGTTGATTTAGGGTGTTAATCATGGAGGAGTCCATGTTGAGTTTTACAGACCAGATTATTGGACACGGAGACACCAGATCCTTTGATACAAGGAGATTGGGATTCATATATGAAACTTAGTAAAACATTGGTCAGAATGGAGTTGCATGCAAAAACACTATCGGAATATTGCCATGTGAAGCGTATTCCACGTGGCTTAAGGATGAATAAAGAACCCTCTTTTTATGCGGGTAATAATACATTTGTGATAAAATGAAATGCCATTTTGAGCAAATGTTCTTATGATTTAATGTTGCTAACAATTTCGTATATCAAAGAGGATATTACTGAAATAAAGGAATGCATCTCTAAAGAGATGCAAATTATAGCAAGTACATGTCCCATGGATACATATGATGCACAATTAATTGAGTATCAGATAAAATGAGAACAATTGTTAGAAAAAAACTGAAAGGAGCAGCTACAAGAGTAAAAAATGTCCAAGAGGCGTGGTCATTGTTAAAAAATACCATTCTAGAAGCACAGTCCAGATGTATTCCACACATTAAGAAAGGTGGAAAGAAGGCAAAACGATTACCAGCATGGTTAAAAGGGGAGGTGAAAGAAGCTATTTTAGCCAAAAGATCTTCATTCAAAAATTGGAAGAAGGATCCAACAGAAGAAAATAGGATAAAGAATAAACGTTGGCAAGTTAAATGTAAGACATTGATAAGACAGGCTAAGAGAGAATTTGAAAAGAAGTTGGCCGCAGAGGCACAAACTCACAGTAAAAACTTTTTAAAATATATCCGAAGCAGAAAGCCTGTGAGGGAGTCAGTTGGACCGTTAGATGATTGAGGGGTTAAAGGGGCACTTAGAGAAGATAAGGCCATCGTGGAAAGATTAAATGATTTCTTTGCTTCAGTGTTTACTGAAGAGGATGTTGGAGATTGTGCTCCTCCACGAAGGAATATAGGGTTAAGGCTCAGGAACTTATAGATAGATTTTTGGAACGAGGTTATAGTAAAGGACTTATTAAGAGGGCATTTAAGCGCAGTCTCTATGCGAACCGCAATAATCTGCTAAGAGTACAGCAAAGAGAGAAAATTTCGAGAATTGTCTGTACATTGCCATATTCATCTAAAACTACTGCTATAAAACAAAGTATATTGAAACACTGGCCTGTGTTATCTTCCTTATCAGGTTTTACAGATCGACCTATTTTTGCCACTAAAAGGGGTAAAAATGTAAGAGACAGGCTGAAATGAAGTATGGCACCTAAAATGGATAGTAGTTATCGTGGCCAACATCAATGCGGACATTGTTCGGTCTGTTCTAATGTGTTACAGATCCAACAATATCAGTTTAAATCTAATGCTCGTCCATACATATTACCTGGTCATTTTTCTTGTTCCACCGAAAGGGTAGTTTACGTCATAATATGCCCTTGTGCATTAGTATATGTCGGCCCACTATCAGATCTATTAGACAAAGAATAGTCGAGCATAAGAGTTGTGTACGCACCAGGAAAGAGTCAGCTCCATTAGTTGGTCATTGGCTACAAAAACCACATACAGTAGAAGACATACAATTTTTTGTTGTGAAACAGTGTCATAATCCTGAAGGTGACATACAACATCTTTTGACTCAGTGGGAGCAGAAATGCATTTTTGAATGGCGGACTTTAACACCCCAGGGGCTAAACGACGAGATAGAGTGGGCAGCTTTTTTGTGAAGGCAAGAGAATGTAAAGTCTGTAGAGTTTAAAAGTCTGATCTGGTAGCGAACAAGGTATGGCGAAGCAGTAGGTGATAACGTGAGGGACAGTTTCAGTGGTATGTCAGTGACGATTAGTCAGCAGGGAATTTTTTTTGTGTGTAGGTGGTTTTTTTTAGTGTATGTGCATCTGCGAGAGTTGGGTTGTTTGTAAGTTCGGGGGGGGGGGGGGGATGAGGATATATGAGCATTACATATGGTTGAGTGGTACGTTCTGGTTGAGGCTAGTAAGTATACCATAACGTCATTGTGACGTATTTGGCGTAAAGAACACATCTGCTTCTTCATTATTATTATGGAAGATGTTTTGGATGTATTGTAGTGGATGGGATGTTGTTAGTTACATTGACAGGAGAATTTTTTGGGTCTTGTATGCTGGTTACAGGTGTGGATGTCATCGCGCAGCGTTGCACGAAGGGCACGCTGACGCGTGTGGCTCGCCGTAATAGGGCGGTGGCCGCTTGAGACATGCTTTAAAAACGGAACGCTAG
Source organism: Rhinatrema bivittatum (assembly GCF_901001135.1). Taxonomy (NCBI): domain Eukaryota; kingdom Metazoa; phylum Chordata; class Amphibia; order Gymnophiona; family Rhinatrematidae; genus Rhinatrema; species Rhinatrema bivittatum. Next base: position 5,731,091 of record NC_042619.1, on the reverse strand, counting down.
GCAGCACTGTCCAAAGTGAATGTTTGTGGAATCGGAGGTTGTGATCCAGCCACGTTGGATTCATCAAGAAGCTGACATTGCTTATGAGAGACAGATTTCTAAATGTTGCCATCCAGGTATTATAGCGATTTGCAATAGGGGGATGGGTGTTGGTGTTTAGTGTGGTAAGATAAAGCGGGGGATATCGGTGAGTTAAGCTTGGTGTGAACGACCTGTGTGTTTATTGTTTTAGATGCTCGAAACTCCATAGTGAAAATACAGCTTTCAGGGTTCAGATACTTGTCGGCTTTGGAAGAATTACACATTTGGTGGTAAGATACAGTGTGAAACAATGTAGTTTTAGTGGGGAATTATGGGAAATTCCGTTCAGTTTGTATGGCATGTGTGCTTGTTGTTTCAGGCTTTTGAGAAATTACAGTGAAGATATAGCCTCCGGGGTCCAGTTACCAGTCGGTTTTGGGAGAAATATACATTTGGTATTTCATCAGATAAATGAAGACGGCCTGGGAATTAATTGAATTACAGACATCCTTTGGTAAAGCTTTGCATATATTATTTTCGAGGTAAATGTGTCTTTAATGTGATATTGTACGAGGTGACTCAATTCGAGTTTGTTTTCTCAGTGGTTATCATCCCCCTGAGGAAGCAGAAGATTGCGAAACAAGGGCCGTTTGTTGGGGTTACATCATAGTGATAATATGCAGTTATCATCAAGAAGAAGGGTTACCTGGTAATGAAGAAACCAATACAGGGAAGTTTGCCAGACGAAGTTTGCTAAATGAAGATATATGAGTGGTACATACTATGACATAGCTATGTCTTAACATGAAGAAATAGGCGAACACTTTGTGTATAGTTGTAAGTGGTTACGATCACAGTGTTTAAGCATATGACTATGTGTTTAATGAAAAATACTGATGTATAGGCCTTTGGGTCATGTGGCTTACTATTCCCTAGTATATGGTGTGATGTTTTTAGAGTGTGAATGAGAGTGTGAGTGTGTGTATTTTAGGACACATTTCCGAAATTGTTTAAAAATCTGGCATAATAAAACTGTACTTTTCTCTTATATATTTGTGTGTTCAACATAAGAACATAACATAAGAACTTGCCATACTGGGTCAGACCAAGGGTCCATCAAGCCCAGCATCCAGTTTCCAACAGTGGCCAATCCAGGCCACAAGAACCTGGCAAGTACCCAAACACTAAGAATAAAATATTTTCAATAAAAATTATTGAATCAAAAAAAAGATTTGGACAAGTTCCTGGAGGAAAAGTCTATTAACCATTATTAAGGCAGATTTGCAGAAATCCACTGCTTATTCCTGGGATAAGCAGCTTGGAATCTCTCTACCCCTTGGGATCCTGGATTGGCCACTGTTGGAAACAAGATACTGAGCTTGATGGAGCTTTGGTCTGACCCAGTATGGCATTTTCTTATGTTCCAATATCCACCACTCTCATCCAGGCTGTCACACGGTGGTTAAATCATTTCCAACCTATGCAGGTCAGTTCTTTCTTCAGCATGAGTTTCAGGCAACAATAAGCACAGACACTTCCAAATAAGGTTGGAGAGATTTTTGTAAACATCTATGTTCTCAGGGAACCTGGCTGACGAACTGGTTCACAGATATTCAGTGCCCTTAAGGTATTCATTTCCTGGCTAAAGAGCCAGGTAGTGACTCTTAATCCAAACAGACAGCCAAGCAGCTATGTTCTGTATCAACAAACAAGGAGGGACAGGCTCTTTCAACAAGATTTGGAAATTTGTAATTTCCCCAAAGAATTCTTCTTCAAGTCATCTCTCTCCAAGGGAGAAAAAATAGCAGACAGATTGAGTCACCAGTAACAGCCCCACAAATGGTTAATAGACGAACAAGTAACACAGGAACTGGGGCACTCCAATCATAGGTCTGTTTGCAGGACCATTAAATAGCAAAGTTTCCATATCCCAGGATACCAGCAGAGAAGGGACTAGAAGCAGATACTGTCTCAATTTCATGGGACCAAGGATTGATCTATGCTCCCCCCACAATTTCACCTATAACCAAAGTACTTCAGAAGTTCAGAAGAGAGAGGTTTCAAATGATTTTGAAATCTGCATTTAGGCCTTGCCAAGTTTGGTTTCCAGTGCTATAACACCATCAGGTAAGATTATGCATATTCCAACCCCTGATCACACAGTATAACGGAAATCTTCTACATTCCAGCCTTCAGTCCTTGGCTCTGACAGCATGGATGTTGAAACCAAACTAGTATCATCACTACAAGTTCCTTCTGAAGTAGACAAAGTTCTTCTAGCATCTAGAAATGTTACAATCGGTGGTCCACAGCTAGCCCCAGGATTGCCACTCTCACCTCTACCCTGGTCCAGTAGACGAAACTGCCATTCAACGCAGTCGCATGCCACCACCCATCGCAACTGAGACACCATGGACTCGTCACACTCAGGGTCATCCTCTTCCTGGTTGAATTAAAGGGATTACAGAAGGAAAGGCCAAGTAGCCTCACTTGATGACCTCATTAGTCTTGGCCATAAAAGGCCTTTGCTCCCTGTAACCAGCACCTCAGCAATAAGTCCACTATGGTAGTAGAGCAAATTTCCTCAGCATGTTCCTAGTTTTTGTTTCTGTGTTCCTGGTCATCGCTCCTGTGGTCATGGTCTTCATCTTCGTCCTGAGGTCAGTCTTCAGTTCTTCAGTATCTTCTGGTTGCCGCCTGCCCACCTGTGCTGTTCCTTGGCTTCCTGCCTGCCTATCCATCCCACCTTCCCTTGGATGGATCTCTGCTGCTGACTTAGGCTGAATACAGGCATAGGTGAGTGTCAAGCAAGCCAGTCTCTGACCACTGCCTGACCAACAACCATGCTTGAACTCTGCCTGCCACTGTCCACAGTCCGAATAAAGACCATGCCTGAACTCCGGCTACCACTGAGCACTGCCTGACTCCTCACCATGTCTGAAAGCAGCTTGCCCCAGACCCTAGCCTGGACTTGACCATGTCCGTGGTCATCCAACTTGTCTGCAGAGGCCCCTGCCTAAGACCTGCCGACCCTGGCACCTGAGGGCTCAACGTAAGGGGAACAAGGGCTGGTATGGGTGAAGCTCTAGTTGGGCCTCTGCCCCAGGCAGCTTTGCCAAGCAACAATGGGGGCCTGCAGGGCTCGTGCCTGCAGGTTGTGCCAACTTCACCCCGGCTCAGAGATCCAGGCCCTCAATAAGAAAATGTTCATTGATGAGATCTTATAACTTCAAATGGAAAAGGTTCACTATCTGGTGCTCCCCATTTATGGGTCCTGTCCTCCTGTTATTTCAATACTTCCTCAATCGGGACTGAAGATTAATGCCATGACAGCTCATCTCAGTGCTGTAGCAGCATGGCATGAAAATGTCAGGGGTCTTCCTAGTTCTCATCAATATCCTATTGCCAGATTCATGAAAGGCCTAACCCATCTTAAAGATCCTCCCATACTCTGGTATCTAAATGTAGTTCTGCATCGTCATGAAAGTACAGTTTGAACCTGCGGCAAAGACAGAAGTAAAGCTCCTCGCTTGGAAAGTTTTGCTTATAATAAGAGGTTATGTCTGTCTGGAGATTAAGCAAGCCTCAATCCTTTTTATCTAGCCACACTCAAATGTCCCATAGCAGAGTAGTTTTGCAAACTCCTCCTAAATTTCTTCCAAACGTTGCCTGTCAATTATATTCAGATCAGTCCATTATCTTGCCAGCATTTCTGCGTGCCAGTAAGGGTGAATAGGCTCTTCATGCATTGGACTGCGGAAGAGCTTTGTTGCTCTATTTAGAAAGAATGAATTCCTACAGAAAGTCTTCACAACTTTCAACCCACACAAGCAGAGTTTTCCAGTTAAAAAGAGAATTCTTTCAATTTAGATTTCCGATTGCTCAACAAGTCAGGCCTTTGGCCACCTCTGCTGTGCAAGACTTCCACCCAGACCTTTACTGCTTCAAGACGGCTGTTTGGGGCAGGCAGCTCCCAGCAGCTGCACGTTCTCCTGTAAACCGTTATTTTCATGCACCCCTCAGCTTGGGCGTCCCCACCTGTGTGCTTGGTCTCTGCCCTCCTTATCCACAGGGAAAGGGAAATTGCTCACCTCAGGGGTTCTCCGGGGACAGCAGGGACCGATCCGCCACTCAATCCCACCCTCCTCCCCTTAGCTTGCTGTAAATGAGGAGGCTTACGCTCTGCGGCAGCTCCGAAAGTCATCCCCAGGTTTCCCGAGCTCTGAGACAGTCTTGCTGTCTCGGCACCATCGGATGAAAGGCCCCACTTGTGCGTCCGATCTGTCCTGCGGTCTGCAGAGAACACCTCACTACCGTGCACAGTCTACGTTACCGTGCTGTCACGTGTTTCTAAACGGTAACGGCACGTGTTCGTACGTTGGGATCCTTTAACAGGCCAGAAGAATGAAACGTGAAGGAGAGTCTGCAATATTACAGCAGGAAGAGGAGCCAGGCAGAGACCGGACAGGCCCTGTGCTCCTTCTCGGCCTTCATAATCCATCCTTAGAAGCAGCCTGAGGCGGCAAACGGTGGGGAAGACTGAAAAGTAGGATGTGAAAGGGTATCTGGCTGCCTTTTGAGAAGACGTAGCTTGAGCAGAACCTGGGACAGACGTCTTCAAAGGTACAGATCGGATCTGTGGGGGGGCTGAGTTACTCCTCCAGGGGGGGGGGGGTCTCTGAGGGAATCCATCCCTGTCAGCAGCGGGGTGGGGCTCTGTGCTAGCTCCTCCTCCTCCTCCTTTATAACCTGAATTTCTTAGGTTTTCACCACCAATCTGCTTTTAGGACAGTTCGTGGTCGGCAAACCCCAAATATCTGCTGTTTCCTGGCAGCCAAAACTATTTTGTGTGGCTGGCACCGTGTAATTTGGGAGATGTGCCCAGGTCCCGTTGTCAAAGGGGATCAGACTCGGGGGATCGACGCCGCCACTCTCCTTCAGGTTTTGCCGTCACCTTTGACAACCTGAGCAGTTCGGTTTGAAGTCGGGGCTGCCACGTTGTTCAAGTCTAAACCTGTTTCATTCTGATCTCACCCCCCAGTGGGCTGAACGTATTCTGCCTGTCAGGACCGGGAAGCTGGGAGCACAACCCTGGCTCCTCTGTGGTGCCCCCATGCATCTGTCTCCCAGGCTCATAATTCAGTAATTATTTACGGGATAAGCGGAGAGGACAGAAGGAGTGAAGCAGGAGACTCAGCAGAGTGTGCGGTGTCACGGGCAGAGGCTGAAGGGCCCTGTGCTCGTTACTGACTGTCAGCAGCCACTCCGGCTACAAACCGCTAAACGTTAAAGCATTTTCCCTGGGCATGTGGGTGGTGAGCTCCTCCGGCTCTAGCAATTAATTAATTCTGGACTGCCCAAAAACAACACAAAGACATAAGGGCCAAATATTCAGCACCGCTTAGCCGGTGACGTTCAGACTTGGCTGAATAACCGGCTGCAGTCGGCCGCTGCTAACTTTTTTGTCCGGCTAACAAGTTTACCCAGCTAAGGGGCCGATGCAATAAATTAGCGTAGAAAGCGGGCGCCGAACAGTCGCGCCCACTTTCTTAATGCACCGTGCAATATTTAAATTAGGGGTTCGCGTTAGCCAGGAAGCGCTAGGGCTGCTCGCGCGATCCTAGCGCGTCCTTGCTAATGAGAACCCGATCGCTTTTCGTGACTCGGCCATACGCCAGCAAGGAAAACCAACGCCGAGAGTTCAGGAAACGAACGCTTGTCCGTCGAGCATCTGTTTCCTGAACCCGACTGTCTATTTTTTTTATTTTTTAAACTTTGTTTCTTGGATTTTTCATCCTACTTAATATCACAACGATATTAAGCAGGAGGCAGTACAGAAAAGCAATTTTTTCTGCACTTGTTTTCGATGCGCTGGGCTATTAACTCCTGCTCCAGGACAGTTAAAGGTGCGTCTGAGACGCACATTTTTTTTTTGCAGCGGGAGTGAATGCCTAATAGCCTCATTCGCATGCATTTGCACGTGATGAGCGCTATTAGATTCACTCCGCGTTGGACGCCTGTGGAATATGCGCTAATCCCCTTATTGCATTTAGGGGACTGATTAGCGCCAATTCTGCCCGCGTCCGACTGCGGGTTATACAGTGCGCTCGGCTGCTTGTCCTAGAGTTAGTCAGATAAACTTATCCAACTAATTTTCAGATAGCCAAGTATATTGAGCAGCAGAGCCTCTCAGCTGAGTTATCTGGATAAGTTATGAGTAAGGCTTATGACACCGTGGCTGTCAGGATAGTGGCTCACTATCAGGCCCGTAAGTGCACAAGCTTTACCAAACAGCTTTACGTGACTTCCGTCTTCTCCAGATCAGATCTGAGAGGTCCCCACAGCGCCAGAACCACACGCCTTACGTATCAGGCGCAGAAGGCACTTCCCCCACACACCACATGGCTTTATGCATTCATACAGTTTATTAGGGTCTTAGGAAATCATGGAGGGTCCTGGGATTTCTCTCCGGTCCCACTGCTGTCGATCGTAGCTGATAACGAGGCCACCTCTGTGCCATGGCGGGCTCCTGTTTTTTAGTAGCTGGCCATGACTTGGCTGATCCAGTTGTTGTAGTTGCAGACCTTGGTGTAGACGGTTGGGTGCCCCTTCATTGCACATTCGTATCCCCAGGACACAACCCCCTGAAGCTCTCCGTTACACACCAGGGGGCCACCAGAATCTCCCTGTAAAGCAAACAGGAAAACTGAGCATTCAGACAGCAAAGCTCTTGCGTTATCTTAACACATCTTGCGTCCAATAGGAAGCCCAGTGAGACTCTTTCATCCTCTGTACCACTGCACATCTAAGTGACTGGGCTGTCTTTCCTGCCTCCCATACTGTCCGGCTTCGCTTTATTCAGTACAAGCTGCAGGACTACAATTCCCAAGATGCTTTAGGATGAGCGCTAACATCCACAGGTGGCTAGAAGTCTTCCTTATAGAGTTTGGCGTTAGAAAGCAGGTGAGTTACTCTGGAACGTCCAATTATAATCAAAAGTGATTCTCTAAGTCATTTATTCCAGCGCTCCTGCATTTTGTACCTGGGATTCACAAGACCTGCCCCTGACTCCTGCCTCTGAGGTATATAAGATCTCCTGAAGACCTTGTGAAGCTCACATGTTTTCACTTTAATGGCCCATGTACAGAAATATTTTTTAAATAACTTGTTGATGAAAGTCAATTGCTGTATGAATGTCGTCCCCCCCCCCCCACCTCCACTTCATTCCACCACAAAGAGCTTGCTCCGGCAAGTCTCGATCATGGGGAACCCTGGATTTTCTGCGGGCTCATATGGGCCCAATGTATGTAAGGTGAGCAAAGGCTCCTTCCAGAGCCGTGGAGAGCAGCTGCCACCTAGGGGAAAGGAACGGTACTGCACGATATTCTGAATGAAGGGAAACCATGCACGGGAGCAGTCACAGTGTCCCCTCACTCCTACTCCCTGTCTCCCCTGTCTCTCTGCACGGCACATCAGCAGCAGGGAGCAGTCACAGGGTCCCCCTAACTCCTAGTCCCTGTCTCCCCTGTCTATCTGCAGGGCACATCAGCAGCAGGGAGCAGTCACAGGGTCCCCCTAACTCCTACTCCCTGTCTCCCCTGTCTATCTGCAGGGCACATCAGCAGCAGGGAGCAGTCACAGGGTCCCCTCACTCCTAGTCCCTGTCTCCCCTGTCTATCTGCAGGGCACATCAGCAGCAGGGAGCAGTCACAGGGTCCCCTCACTCCTAGTCCCTGTCTCCCCAGTCTATCTGCAGGGCACATCAGCAGCAGGGAGCAGTCACAGGGTCCCTCACTCCTAGTCCCTGTCTCCCCTGTCTATCTGCAGGGCACATCAGCAGCAGGGAGCAGTCACAGGGTCCCCTCACTCCTAGTCCCCGTCTCCCCTGTCTATCTGCAGGGCACATCAGCAGCAGGGAGCAGTCACAGGGTCCCCCTCACTCCCAGTCCCTGTCTCCCCTGTCTATCTGCAGGGCACATCAGCAGCAGGGAGCAGTCACAGGGTCCCCTCACTCCTAGTCCCTGTCTCCCCTGTCTATCTGCAGGGCACATCAGCAGCAGGGAGCAGTCACAGGGTCCCCCTAACTCCTAGTCCCTGTCTCCCCTGTCTATCTGCAGGGCACATCAGCAGCAGGGAGCAGTCACAGGGTCCCCCTAACTCCCAGTCCCCGTCTCCCCTGTCTATCTGCAGGGCACATCAGCAGCAGGGAGCAGTCACAGGGTCCCCTCACTCCTAGTCCCTGTCTCCCCTGTCTATCTGCAGGGCACATCAGCAGCAGGGAGCAGTCACAGGGTCCCCTCACTCCTAGTCCCTGTCTCCCCTGTCTATCTGCAGGGCACATCAGCAGCAGGGAGCAGTCACAGGGTCCCCTAACTCCTAGTCCCCGTCTCCCCTGTCTATCTGCAGGGCACATCAGCAGCAGGGAGCAGTCACAGGGTCCTCCTAACTCCCAGTCCCCGTCTCCCCTGTCTATCTGCAGGGCACATCAGCAGCAGGGAGCAGTCACAGGGTCCTCCTAACTCCCAGTCCCCGTCTCCCCTGTCTATCTGCAGGGCACATCAGCAGCAGGGAGCAGTCCCAGGGTCCTCCTAACTCCCAGTCCCCGTCTCCCCTGTCTATCTGCAGGGCACATCAGCAGCAGGGAGCAGTCACAGGGTCCTCCTAACTCCTAGTCCCTGTCTCCCCTGTCTATCTGCAGGGCACATCAGCAGCAGGGAGCAGTCACAGGGTCCCCCTAACTCCTAGTCCCCGTCTCCCCTGTCTATCTGCAGGGCACATCAGCAGCAGGGAGCAGTCACAGGGTCCCCTCACTCCTAGTCCCCGTCTCCCCTGTCTATCTGCAGGGCACATCAGCAGCAGGGAGCAGTCACAGGGTCCCCTCACTCCTAGTCCCCGTCTCCCCTGTCTATCTGCAGGGCACATCAGCAGCAGGGAGCAGTCACAGGGTCCCCTCACTCCTAGTCCCCGTCTCCCCTGTCTATCTGCAGGGCACATCAGCAGCAGGGAGCAGTCACAGGGTCCCCCTAACTCCCAGTCCCCGTCTCCCCTGTCAATCTGCACGGCACATCAGCAGCAGGGAGCAGTCACAGGGTCCCCTAACTCCTAGTCCCTGTCTCCCCTGTCTATCTGCAGGGCACATCAGCAGCAGGGAGCAGTCACAGGGTCCCCTAACTCCTAGTCCCTGTCTCCCCTGTCTATCTGCAGGGCACATCAGCAGCAGGGAGCAGTCACAGGGTCCCCTCACTCCTAGTCCCCGTCTCCCCTGTCTATCTGCAGGGCACATCAGCAGCAGGGAGCAGTCACAGGGTCCCCTAACTCCTAGTCCCCGTCTCCCCTGTCTATCTGCAGGGCACATCAGCAGCAGGGAGCAGTCACAGTGTCCCCCTAACTCCTAGTCCCTGTCTCCCCTGTCTATCTGCAGGGCACATCAGCAGCAGGGAGCAGTCACAGGGTCCCCTCACTCCTAGTCCCTGTCTCCCCTGTCTATCTGCAGGGCACATCAGCAGCAGGGAGCAGTCACAGGGTCCCCTCACTCCTAGTCCCCGTCTCCCCTGTCTATCTGCACGGCACATCAGCAGCAGGGAGCAGTCACAGGGTCCCCTCACTCCTAGTCCCTATCTCCCCTGTCTATCTGCAGGGCACATCAGCAGCAGGGAGCAGTCACAGGGTCCCCTAACTCCTAGTCCCTGTCTCCCCTGTCTATCTGCAGGGCACATCAGCAGCAGGGAGCAGTCACAGGGTCCCCCTAACTCCCAGTCCCCATCTCCCCTGTCTATCTGCAGGGCACATCAGCAGCAGGGAGCAGTCACAGGGTCCCCCTCACTCCTAGTCCCTGTCTCCCCTGTCTATCTGCAGGGCACATCAGCAGCAGGGAGCAGTCACAGGGTCCCCCTAACTCCTAGTCCCCGTCTCCCCTGTCTATCTGCAGGGCACATCAGCAGCAGGGAGCAGTCACAGGGTCCCCCTCACTCCTAGTCCCTGTCTCCCCTGTCTATCTGCAGGGCACATCAGCAGCAGGGAGCAGTCACAGGGTCCCCCTAACTCCTAGTCCCCGTCTCCCCTGTCTATCTGCACGGCACATCAGCAGCAGGGAGCAGTCACAGTGTCCCCCTCACTCCTAGTCCCTGTCTCCCCTGTCTATCTGCAGGGCACATCAGCAGCAGGGAGCAGTCACAGGGTCCCCCTCACTCCTAGTCCCTGTCTCCCCTGTCTATCTGCAGGGCACATCAGCAGCAGGGAGCAGTCACAGGGTCCCCCTACCCTCCTATTCCCTGTCTCCCCTGTCTATCTGCAGGGCACATCAGCAGCAGGGAGCAGTCACAGGGTCCCCTCACTCCTAGTCCCTGTCTCCCCTGTCTATCTGCAGGGCACATCAGCAGCAGGGAGCAGTCACAGGGTCCCCCTAACTCCTAGTCCCTGTCTCCCCTGTCTATCTGCAGGGCACATCAGCAGCAGGGAGCAGTCACAGGGTCCCCCTAACTCCTAGTCCCTGTCTCCCCTGTCTATCTGCAGGGCACATCAGCAGCAGGGAGCAGTCACAGGGTCCCCTCACTCCTAGTCCCTATCTCCCCTGTCTATCTGCAGGGCACATCAGCAGCAGGGAGCAGTTACAGGGTCCCCCTAACTCCTAGTCCCCATCTCCCCTGTCTATCTGCAGGGCACATCAGCAGCAGGGAGCAGTCACAGGGTCCCCCTAACTCCTAGTCCCCTGTCTCCCCTGTCTATCTGCAGGGCACATCAGCAGCAGGGAGCAGTCACAGGGTCCCCCTCACTCCTAGTCCCTGTCTCCCCTGTCTATCTGCAGGGCACATCAGCAGCAGGGAGCAGTCACAGGGTCCCCCTAACTCCTAGTCCCCTGTCTCCCCTGTCTATCTGCAGGGCACATCAGCAGCAGGGAGCAGTCACAGGGTCCCCTCACTCCTAGTCCCTGTCTCCCCTGTCTATCTGCAGGGCACATCAGCAGCAGGGAGCAGTCACAGGGTCCCCCTAACTCCTAGTCCCTGTCTCCCCTGTCTATCTGCAGGGCACATCAGCAGCAGGGAGCAGTCACAGGGTCCCCCTCACTCCTAGTCCCTGTCTCCCCTGTCTATCTGCAGGGCACATCAGCAGCAGGGAGCAGTCACAGGGTCCCCCTCACTCCTAGTCCCTGTCTCCCCTGTCTATCTGCAGGGCACATCAGCAGCAGGGAGCAGTCACAGGGTCCCCTCACTCCTAGTCCCTGTCTCCCCTGTCTATCTGCAAGGCACATCAGCAGCAGGGAGCAGTCACAGGGTCCCCCTAACTCCTAGTCCCCTGTCTCCCCTGTCTATCTGCAGGGCACATCAGCAGCAGGGAGCAGTCACAGGGTCCCCCTCACTCCTAGCCCCCGTCTCCCCTGTCTATCTGCAGCGCACATCAGCAGCAGGGAGCAGTCACAGGGTCCCCCTAACTCCTAGTCCCTGTCTCCCCTGTCTATCTGCAGGGCACATCAGCAGCAGGGAGCAGTCACAGGGTCCCCCTCACTCCTAGTCCCCGTCTCCCCTGTCTATCTGCAGGGCACATCAGCAGCAGGGAGCAGTCACAGGGTCCCCCTCACTCCTAGTCCCCTGTCTCCCCTGTCTATCTGCAGGGCACATCAGCAGCAGGGAGCAGTCACAGGGTCCCCCTCACTCCTAGTCCCTGTCTCCCCTGTCTATCTGCAGGGCACATCAGCAGCAGGGAGCAGTCCCAGGGTCCCCCTAACTCCTAGTCCCTGTCTCCCCTGTCTATCTGCAGGGCACATCAGCAGCAGGGAGCAGTCACAGGGTCCCCCTCACTCCTAGTCCCTGTCTCCCCTGTCTATCTGCAGGGCACATCAGCAGCAGGGAGCAGTCACAGGGTCCCCCTAACTCCTAGTCCCTGTCTCCCCTGTCTATCTGCAGGGCACATCAGCAGCAGGGAGCAGTCACAGGGTCCCCCTCACTCCTAGTCCCTGTCTCCCCTGTCTATCTGCAGGGCACATCAGCAGCAGGGAGCAGTCACAGGGTCCCCTCACTCCTAGTCCCTGTCTCCCCTGTCTATCTGCAGGGCACATCAGCAGCAGGGAGCAGTCACAGGGTCCCCTCACTCCTAGTCCCGTCTCCCCTGTCTATCTGCAGGGCACATCAGCAGCAGGGAGCAGTCACAGGGTCCCCCTCACTCCTAGTCCCTGTCTCCCCTGTCTATCTGCAGGGCACATCAGCAGCAGGGAGCAGTCACAGGGTCCCCCTCACTCCTAGTCCCCGTCTCCCCTGTCTATCTGCAGGGCACATCAGCAGCAGGGAGCAGTCACAGGGTCCCCCTCACTCCTAGTCCCCTGTCTCCCCTGTCTATCTGCAGGGCACATCAGCAGCAGGGAGCAGTCACAGGGTCCCCCTCACTCCTAGTCCCTGTCTCCCCTGTCTATCTGCAGGGCACATCAGCAGCAGGGAGCAGTCACAGGGTCCCCCTCACTCCCAGTCCCTGTCTCCCCTGTCTATCTGCACGGCACATCAGCAGCAGGGAGCAGTCACAGGGTCCCCCTCACTCCTAGTCCCCGTCTCCCCTGTCTATCTGCACGGCACATCAGCAGCAGGGAGCAGTCACAGGGTCCCCCTCACTCCTAGTCCCCGTCTCCCCTGTCTATCTGCAGGGCACATCAGCAGCAGGGAGCAGTCACAGGGTCCCCCTCACTCCTAGTCCCCGTCTCCCCTGTCTATCTGCAGGGCACATCAGCAGCAGGGAGCAGTCACAGGGTCCCCCTCACTCCTAGTCCCCGTCTCCCCTGTCTATCTGCAGGGCACATCAGCAGCAGGGAGCAGTCACAGGGTCCCCCTCACTCCTAGTCCCCGTCTCCCCTGTCTATCTGCAGGGCACATCAGCAGCAGGGAGCAGTCACAGGGTCCCCTCACTCCTAGTCCCCTGTCTCCCCTGTCTATCTGCAGGGCACATCAGCAGCAGGGAGCAGTCACAGGGTCCCCTCACTCCTAGTCCCTGTCTCCCCTGTCTATCTGCACGGCACATCAGCAGCAGGGAGCAGTCACAGGGTCCTCTAACTCCTAGTCCCTGTCTCCCCTGTCTATCTGCAGGGCACATCAGCAGCAGGGAGCAGTCACAGGGTCCCCTCACTCCTAGTCCCTGTCTATCTGCAGGGCACATCAGCAGCAGGGAGCAGTCACAGGGTCCCCTCTACTCCTAGTCCCTGTCTCCCCTGTCTATCTGCAGGGCACATCAGCAGCAGGGAGCAGTCACAGGGTCCCTCTAACTCCTAGTCCCTGTCTCCCCTGTCTATCTGCAGGGCACATCAGCAGCAGGGAGCAGTCACAGGGTCCTCTAACTCCTAGTCCCTGTCTCCCCTGTCTATCTGCAGGGCACATCAGCAGCAGGGAGCAGTCACAGGGTCCCCTAACTCCTAGTCCCCGTCTCCCCTGTCTATCTGCAGGGCACATCAGCAGCAGGGAGCAGTCACAGGGTCCCCTCACTCCTAGTCCCCTGTCTCCCCTGTCTATCTGCAGGGCACATCAGCAGCAGGGAGCAGGTCACAGGGTCCTCCTAACTCCTAGTCCCCTGTCCTCCCCTGTCTATCTGCAGGGCACAATCAGCAGCAGGGAGCAGTCCACAGGGTCCCCTAACTCCTAGTCCCCTGTCTCCCCTGTCTATCTGCAGGGCACATCAGCAGCAGGGAGCAGTCACAGGGTCCCCTCACTCCTAGTCCCGTCTCCCCTGTCTATCTGCAGGGCACATCAGCAGCAGGGAGCAGTCACAGGGTCCCCCTCACTCCTAGTCCCTGTCTCCCCTGTCTATCTGCAGGGCACATCAGCAGCAGGGAGCAAGTCACAGGGTCCCCTCACTCCTAGTCCCCGTCTCCCCTGTCTATCTGCAGGGCACATCAGCAGCAGGGAGCAGTCACAGGGTCCCCCTTACTCCCAGTCCCTGTCTCCCCTGTCTATCTGCAGGGCACATCAGCAGCAGGGAGCAGTCACAGGGTCCCCTCACTCCTAGTCCCTGTCTCCCCTGTCTATCTGCAGGGCACATCAGCAGCAGGGAGCAGTCACAGGGTCCCCTCACTCCTAGTCCCTGTCTCCCCTGTCTATCTGCACGGCACATCAGCAGCAGGGAGCAGTCACAGGGTCCCCCTAACTCCTAGTCCCTGTCTCCCCTGTCTATCTGCAGGGCACATCAGCAGCAGGGAGCAGTCACAGGGTCCTCCTAACTCCTAGTCCCCGTCTCCCCTGTCTATCTGCAGGGCACATCAGCAGCAGGGAGCAGTCACAGGGTCCCCTCACTCCTAGTCCCTGTCTCCCCTGTCTATCTGCACAGCACATCAGCAGCAGGGAGCAGTCACAGGGTCCCCCTCACTCCTAGTCCCCGTCTCCCCTGTCTATCTGCAGGGCACATCAGCAGCAGGGAGCAGTCACAGGGTCCCCTCACTCCTAGTCCCTGTCTATCTGCAGGGCACATCAGCAGCAGGAAGCTGTGCACCCCCTGCCCTCCTGTGAGACAGTTCATGAAGTGCCTTGGCTTGCAGCATTGCCCCCTACCTGGCAGGTGCTGCGTCCTCCCTGCATGAATCCGGAGCACATCATATTATCTGTGTAGTAGTAGGGATAGGCTGCCTGGCACTGTGTGCTGGAGATTATTGGCTCGTTCAGGCACTGAAGGGTCCGTGGATATACAACTGCAAAATAACATTATTTTAAAATGACTTCATCAAATTCTAGCATGGTAAGGAAAGAGCGATTCACTGATGACTCCTGTGGACACATCGTCTTATCCTTCCCACACTTCAGCACAGATTTGCAAGTCAGTACTTCTTAGAGCTACAGGACATCCCAACATGCAATGGAGTAAAACCAAACAAGAGAGCCTGCTGCTTCCCCTGCAGAAGCATTTCAAGTTTAGCAGAAGCAAATCCTTTCAAAGTCAAGACTGTGTTGCATGTTCTGAGTCACATCATGCCACAAGTGTTCATGTTCGTATAAGGTGGGATGGGCATGCATGTGACAGAAGTAAATTGTGTGATGTATACATATTTGAGTGTATGTGTACATGAGCATCTCTGCATGTGTGTGTGTGTCCGTGTGCATCTGTATATATGTTTCTGTGTGCATGCATGTGTGTGTACATGTTTGCATACATACATGTGCGTGTATGTGTGAGTGCACGTGTATATGCAAGTGTTTGTGATGCTGGACTCACCTCCATTTGTCACGGTGTTCCCCAGCCCGATACGATGCACCAGGTCCCAGCGGTTACACAGCTGCTGGGCAGTGGGATAGGAGACACATACTGCTTGAACTGAGCAGGCTGAGCTAATTTGACCAACATGATGTCATTGTTCATGGTCTGAGAATTGTAGTTCGGGTGCTTGATGACATAGGAGACTGGAATGTTCTGTTCGGTGCCCTCCACCTGGGTCGTGTCATACTCACCAAGGTGAGCTGTCAGAACATTGGCTCTGCCGGGAAAAATACATCAGCTGAAGTCAAAGCAATTGTACATATGTCAGGACAGGTTTCAGAATTATTTTGAGTTTACAGCTGTTGGAAACAGAACAAGGAGGAAGAAACAGAGAGAGTGGGATAGAAAAAGGAAGCAAGAGAGAGAGGCACAGTAAAAGTAAGAAAGAGGAAGAAATGGGAAAGGCAGAGGGAAAGAGGTAAGAGAGAAAGGGAGGGATAGGAGTTTAAGGGCAGGAGAAAGTGTATGATGGAGAAGGGCAGAAAGTGACCATATCTGAGTGAGTGACAAGGGAGAGAGTGCATGAGGATGGAAGATTAAAAGAGTGGGTAAGAGAGACTAGGAGAGGATAAGAGAGAGAGAGACAGAAAGAGTAAGAAGAAGAGAAAGTGAGTGTGAGATGAAGAAAGTTGTCAGAGTGAGTAAGAAGAGAAAAAGCACTGTGAATGAGAAAGAGGGAGAGAGTGATTAAGGCAATAGAGTGTGAGAGTGAGTGAGACAGAGGATGAGCGAGGAGAGAATATGAGACTGAGACAAGAAGAGAGAGAGGAAAAGAGAGAGTAAGTGAGGAGAAAAGTAAAAAGAGTGCATGTGACATGGAGAAAGTGAGTGAAGGAGAGAGAGAAGTGATACAGCGGGTGAGAATGAGGAGAAGGTATGAGACTGAGTGAGACAAGAGAGAGAGAGAGAGAGTAAGAAAGAGCGTAAGAGCAAGTGAGACAGAAGGAGACAGTGTGTAAAAAGAAAGAGTGAAAATGAGTGTGAGATTGAAAGAGTGAGTGAGACAGAGGGAGAGGTGTGAGTAAGAGGGAGAGAATGAGTGAAGAGGGAGAGAATGAGTGAGGAGAGAGAGTGAGAGAAGTGAGACAGAGGGTGAGAGTGAAGAGAGAGAGTATGAGACAGAGAAACAGAGGGTGAAAGTGAGAAGGGAGTATAGGACTGAGACAGAAAGAGAGAGTAAGAAAGAAAGAGTGAACAAATGAGACAGGAGAAAGAGAGTAACAAGAGAGAATGAGTGTGAGATGGATAGAGTGAGTGAGGAGAGAGAGTGAGAGAAGTGAGACAGAGTGTGAGAGTGAGGAGAGAGTCTAAGACTGAGTGAAACAAAAGGAGAGAAGGAAAGAAAGAGAGAGCAAGTGAGACAGAAGGAGAAAGTGAGTAAAAAGAGAGTGATAATGAGTGTGAGACAGAGAAAGTGAGTGAGATGGAGAGGGTGTGTAAGAGTGAAATGGAGAGAGTGTGTGTGTGAGTGAGAGGGAGAGAAGGAGTGAGAGAGAGGGAGTGAAGCAGAGAGAAGGTATATGTGAGTGAGACAGAGGGAGACAGAGGGAGATGGTGTGTGTGACTGAGACAGAGAGAGAGTGAGACAGAGAGAGATGGTGTGTGTGAGTGAGACAGAGGGAGAGTGTGTGTGTGTGAAACAGAGGGAGAGAGCGTGAGACAGAAGGAGAGAGTGTGAGTGAGACAGAAGGAGAGGGTGTGTGTGATTGAAACAGAGAGAGAGTAAGACAGAGGGAGAGGGTGTGAGTAAGTGAGTGAGACAGAGGGAGAGAGTGAGTGAGACAGAGGGCCTGATTCACTAAAGCTTTTCTCCCACTCTTGTGTTTATGGAGAACGAGCCTCGTTCCTCACGCATGCCATAGGTAGAGAAAGCTGGCAGCCTCACGGTTGGTAGCAGTGAGCAGCCGATACAATCCACTGGTTGTTGATCAGGGTCCCTCCACACCAGCGATTTCCACTGTAGGTGAAGAAGACCTGCCAGGGGATCGAGGTCCGGCCACAATTGTAACCATTAACGATATCATCAGTCCGCTGCACCGTCAGAGGGGCGGCCGCTGTAAGAGAGAGAAGAGAAACCTTAGCATGGGAGCTCAGAATGTGCTCTAAAGAACCTTCCTGTGGCAAAAGGACCGCGTAACAGCAGCCAAAGGATTGTGCTGGCTTAACTAGTACAAGTACGCAGGCACGTACCTCCCTGTACACATCACACAGATCATATCAGCAGGTGTATATAGTGCTGCACAGCAACACAGGCTATGTCAGTACTCATGTGTACAGTGCTCCAGGGTAATGCAGGCTCTGACACTGTGGGCCAGATTTTAAAAGGGGTACGCGCGTAACCCTTTCAAAACCCCCCTGCGCGTGCAGAGCCTATTTTGCAACACCCTCAACAACCAGTGTTCCATGGTTGGACCACAAATTAATCCAGACCACACTCCGATTGAAAACCTCCCTCACGGAAACCAACCAATCCAAAAATACATTGAATTCCATAAACCATGCCCAGTGAAGAGCTGATAGAAACCCTCCCCAATGCCTTGAACACCCTTGAACTCAATGACGCAAACACTGACATCAACTCTTGGATCTCCATCAACGTTGAAATCACCAAATCCAAATGCCCAATTATCTCCAAAGTAATCAACATGGACAACCCCCACAAAACATCTTGGTATAACCCAGAACTAAAAAACACCAAATGACTTCTCAGACAAGCAGAGAAAAGATGGAGAAGACATCCTACCTCACCTCATCTCGACAGATACAAAACACTACTCCACATTTACAGAACAATCACTGTCAAAGCCAAAAGAGAATTCTACTCAAAGAAAATTCACCAACACCAATATAATCCCAGAATTCTTTTCAACTTTGTCTCCAACCTGACCCAACCAAGCCATAACCCACTGTCAAAGGAAGACTTCTCGAAGGCTTGTGAAGAACTCGCCCAATTCTTTACAGACAAAATATCAAAGTTAATACCAACCAACCCCTCAGCATGTGCAACCAATCCCCCAGCATGCCTGGAAAGGCCAAATCCCCACAATCCAACATCCCCCACTTGGACCAGCTTTGACCTCATTGCCTCGACAGAAGTCAAAAAGATTATACAAAAAATCAACCCAGCCGCCCACCCTCTAGACCCTCTAGACCTCATCCCAGTCAAAACCCTCAAGGTAATCTCCGAAGTCATCACCAAACCTATAGCCAACATAATAAACACATCCCTCGAACAAGGTTTCTTTCCTGAAGCCCTCAAGTGCGCTGTAATAAAATCCATTCTAAAAAAACCACAACTGAACCCATCTGACCCTGCTAACTACAGATCCATCTCGACCTTTTCCGTCATATCGAAGATCCTGGAAAAAATTGTCAACCACCAACTCTCGGAACACCTGGAAACACACAAAATCCTTTACCCCACTCAACACGGATTCAGGAAATCACTCAGCACTGAAACGCTACTACTATCCCTCACAGACACCACACTGAGAGGTCTTGATGCCGGACACTCCTTCCTCCTGAAACTACTGGACATCTCTGCCGCCTTCGACACCATTAACCACAACTCTTTACTAACCCAACTAATGGAAATCGGACTAGGCGACAAAACCATAAAATGGTTTGAAACCTACTTATCTAATAGATCCTTCAAAGTGTGACTAAACAACAGCGGATCTAAACAGTTCCCACTCCCCCATGGCGTACCACAGGGTTCTTCTCTCTCCTCCACCCTATTTAACATATACATGCTCCCCCTCTGCAAACTAAACTCCTCTCCAGCCTGAACCTCCACTACTTCGTCTACGCAGATGATGTCCAGATACTACTCCCCGTGAAAGAAAACATGCAACACACCCTACTGTTTGGGAATCTTACTCAGCCCAAATAAAAAACCTCCTTTCACAGCTAACCCTCACACTCAATCACACAAAAACAGAAATACTTTACATAACAAACAAGCACCTCACAAAGAACATCCAAGACCCCATGCCCATTCAACCATTCAGCCAGTGCGCTACCGAAGTAAAAGACCTAGGAATCACATTGGACTCAGAGCTCAACCTAAAAAAACAATTCAACGCAACAATGAAAGAGGGCTAGCTCAAGAATCAAATCTTCAAGAAACTCAAGCCCCTCCTCTTCAATCAAGACTACAGGACAGTACTCCAATCCCTCTTATTCTCGAAGCTGGACTACTGCAACTCCCTCCTCCTCGGGCTCCCTTCATCCACCCTCAAACCCCTGCAACTTCTCCAAAATGCAGCAGCCAGATCCCTAACAAACAACAGTCGATCCTCCCACATCACACCCATCCTCAAAGACCTCCATTGGCTCCCAATAACCCACAGAATCCAATACAAAGCCCTAACCCTACTACACAAATCCATCTACAATAAAAATACAGAATGGCTAAAAGACACCCTCCACCACCATGACACCCAAAGAAGCCTCAGATCCAAGAACACCGGCCTGCTAAACATACCCTCCGCAAAACTAGCACACCTCACCGCAACCAGAGAACGCGCCATATCAATAGCAGGCCCAGTTTTGAAAAAAATCCCCCGGGCCGATATTTTCCTGCAATCCGCCCCTGCAGACCCACAGAAACTCTAAAAACTATACCCCACTATTTCCCAAAGTTATACTTACCAACCCTCTTCAGCCACCAGCAAGTTGATCTTCTCTCAGTGGATTGAGAGGATTGCGGCTTCACAGGAAGGTGAAGGTGCACTGTCCAGTCCTTTCTGATGTAAGATCTGGTGACTGGCTCCCGTTTCCCGGGCTAACACTTTGCATCAGATCCAGCAATAACTTCTTTTCCTCTAAAAACACCCAATTTATTCTCAAAACTACTCTCGCCAAAATGCCCCCCCAGTCTCCCTGTAATCTTCTAGGATGGCCCTTCCTGTGCTTGTAGCTGTGCCATCTCTGTAGGGTCCCCCCCCCCCCTCAGTGCAGGCAGCCCCAGCTTGGGCATTCTCAAGCACCCCTGTCCCCTTGATATTAGCTCAGTGCCCCCCCCCCCCCCTGTACCCTTTCTAACATTTGGAGATCCTTTCAGAGGAAAGGCGCCCACACAACTGAGCTCCATTCGTCCATGTGATTTACCAAGGTCCCTGTACAGTCATGGGGTGATGCCCCCCCCCAGCTCCGGCTGCTGCCGCTGCCTGGTTCCCAGGGCCCCTCCCCTGGTCGGCGTCAGTAGGTATTGAATCTCCGCTGTGCCACCTGCGTTACCCTGCATGTACGTGCCCACATTAAATCTCCTCTGCCGGGCCTCGGCCCGTTCACCCAAAGCTTCTGCGCCGTCCGTATGTCCCGCTGTGCACTGACAGAGTGAAAGTGTCTGCTTATGCCTTCCTCTCCATCCTTGACAGAAATATTAAATAACAGATGTCAGCCCCGGGTGTCCCCCGTTAAGTTCATGGGGGGTAATAGTGAACCCTCCGCAGCTCCTAACGCAACGACAAATGGATTCTTGCAGCTTATCTTTCTTGCTTTGAAAATCTTCCCTCCGTGCGTCGCGATATCGTAAGCTGTAGTGAAATCCAGATGAACCCCCACCTGTCCTGCTTCACGTGGCAAAGTTAAACCCCCAGTCAGGCCGGTCCCTGGTGCTGCCGACCCCAGACTGAGGCTCGCTAATCACTCCCCTCCCCTCCGAGCGCACAGCTGCCTCCTGGCTTAGGAGAGCTTCCAGGATTTTCTCTCGAGCGTTAGTCCCGAAAACTCCTCGTGAAATGTGTTCCGTCCAATAATAAGATGGCACCTTATTTCCATTCGTGGAAGCGGAGTAAAGGCAGGCACGCTGCTTTCTCCTGGTTAGGGCACTGCCTGCGCCTTTCAGCAGGAACCTGATGCCTGAACCAGCAGCCACCTCCCTCGTTCCCCTCGTTCCCCCTGCACGAACTTGGCTCGGTGGCTTTCATAGTCTCCAGTTCTTTTCCTTACCCATTTCTGGGTTATGCGAAAGCAGATTCTGCTCACTGTTAGGGTCTAGGGCCCTTACTGACGAATCTTCCACTAGTGGCCTTCCTACCACATGCACTGAAGCAGTATCCCTGCTCTGCTCCTATCACCGGTGTCTCTGCCTGCTTCCCTCACGCAAGGATTTGGCACATCTGCTATTATTCTTAGATGTAAAGAGCCTTGCGGGATTTATTTTGCTGCCTTTGGCGACATTTCCTCCCTGTCTGACTCCTGTCTTCCCCTCCTCTTTGCAAGCTCTGCAGGTCACTGAGTAACCTTAGTGCGTGGAGCACCGGGCTGAGAACCAGGAAAGCCAAGGTTCAGATCCTGCCAAGGCTCCTTGTGACCTTGGCAACTGACTTTAACCTTCATGGCCTCCGATACAACCCAATGTAAGCCCTCTCGGGACCGGGAAAATGTCTACTGCCCCCGCCTGTAACTGAACGTGAGCATGAGTTTGATGAGGTGAGTAATTAAATCCACAGACCGGTGCCCTCTTTGCTTTCAGAGACTCTATTCCTGACATCTAGGTTTACCTGCATGGAATGCACCTTTCTGTTTTCAGATTTCTTTTCCACTGGCGCACATGTATTTTGGAAACTATAGTTTGCAAATATTTAGGAACCCCTGGTAAAATTGAATGCCTCAGTTACTCTCTAACGGGCCGATATAGTACCTATAGCCCTATTAGGTATTCCTACGCGATACAGTAAGTAAAATGTGCAGCCAAGCCACATATTTTACTTTCAGAAATTAGCGCCTACCCAAAGGCTGGCGTTAATTTCTGCCGGCGCCGGGGAAGTGCACAGAAAAGCAGTAAAAACTGCTTTTCTGTGCACCCTCCAACTTAATATCATGGCGATATTAAGTCGGAGGTCCCGAAAGTTTAAAAAAGTAAAAAAAAAAATTTGAAATAGGCCCGTGGCTCGAAAACCGGACGCTCGATTTTGCCGGCGTCCGGTTTCCGAACCCGTGGCAGTCAGCGGGCTCAAGAACCGACATCGGCAAAATTGAGCGTCGGCTGTCAAACCCGCTGACAGCCTCCGCTCCTGTCCGAAAAGAGGCCCTAGGGACGCGCTAGTGTCTCTAGTGCCTCTTTTTACGGCCGGGCCTAATTTAAATAAATTTTTTTACTGTATCGCACGCACAGGAGAGTGTCCTGTGAGCTCGCCCGCTCTCCCGCGTTTTTACTGTATCGGCCCGGAAGTGAAGAGAAGCTTTGTACAAACTCTACATGGGACAAAGTTAAACAATATCTTTCTGCAATTTTTATTGCAAAATTACTATTTATTTGCTAATTTTAACAGATTAGAAATAATAAAACAGTGAATATAAGCCTGGATTTGTCACTAGGCCTGTACCTAGGGCAGCAAAAATCTGGGAGGAGGCAGCAGGCCGGCTGAAGATTTGCTGCCTTCCAGCTGTGCTGAACCTCTTTTAGCAGAGAAGAACTTTCTGCTTCCTGCTCCAGCCCCTCCCCTCCCAGTGCAGAGAACAGGAAGGGAGGGGGTGAGGGGGGAAGGGACACAGCAAAGAAAAACTGTTGTATTATTCCCTATTCCAACCCCTCCCCTCCTGTACTCTGTAGGGAAGAGGCCAGAGCACACAGAAGGGAGCAAGGAAAAACCCTAATCTGCTCTCTAATCCAGTCCATTTCCTCCTGTCATCCAGGGACTTGAGGGGAGAGCAAACTGAACAGAGCCCAGAAGGTTGTGCTTTATATCTTTTGCTCTGTGGTTCCTTGTCCAGAGGGAAGGGATGGGGGTGCGATGTCGCCAACAGTGCTTAGGGGTAGCTAAATCCTAAATCCATCACTGAGTGAATAGGTCATGTGGAAAAGTTTGGACACCCTTCCAGCTGAGTCATTGCTACTTTGTTAATAAGGCCCATAGAGTTTGACTCATCAGGCCTTCAGTTAGTCGAGTGAAGGCAATTCCACTGTTGAACAAATACTCTGACCCTTCTAAATTCTCAGGTTGTGTTTGTTGTCCTATTTTCATCGTCCCTGGACTCCTCTAAGCAGCTGTCTGAGAATCTGGAAATGAAGATACAGCAGTTCACTCTTATAAAAGAGGGAAAGGCTATAACAAAAATCTCTAATCACTTCCAACGAACAATTTCAGCTGTCAGAAACATTGTTAAGAAATGGAAGTTACAGTCTCATGTGCGGTTGTGGTCAAACAATTCAATTTTCAATTCATCAGCCAAAGCACTTTCTTTCAAAAACTTTAGGGCATATCAAAGTTTTCGCTTTGCATACTTTAGACAATGACTTTTGTGATGAGGTCACAGCTCTCCCATGCAAATCGTTGTTGTGTCAAGCAATTCTGTACTGTGGAACAGTGTACAACTGCTCCATTCTCAGTTAAACGTTTCAGCAAATCATTTGCTGTGATCGGTGGGTTTTGTTTTGCAGATCTGACCAGGTTTCAGACAGCTCTATCAGAGGTTTGTCTTCCTCTTCCAGATCTTGCCTTGACTTCAACATTTCCATGTAACTTCCATGCCTAAACGATGCTTCTGATAGATGAAATTCTGAGCTGAAAGTGTTTAGCGGTTTTTTATAGCCTTCCCCGATTTGTAAGAGTAAATTACTGAATCTTCATTTCCAAACGCTCAGACACCTGCTTAGCTAAGAAGAGGTTGTTGAAAGCAGACGGAACAATCACAACCTGGGAGGTTAGAAGGATCAGAATATTTATCCAATGTGGCCTTGTCTTCCACTGACTAATTAGAAGCCTAACATTATCAAGGTTTTGGGGCTTTGTAACAACTTTTTTATTGCTGAAACGTTTATGAATCATCTGGAAGGGTGACCTGACTTCTACAGATGCCACGCTCACTGTTTTATTATTTTCAGTCTGTTAAAATCTGCAAATAAATAGTCGTCTTCCCCCTGGTCTTCCTTTGTCCTGATCTCAAAAGATTCCCCTGTTATGGTCCCTTCTTCCCCAAAAGATCTCTGAGCTGCAGGTCATTCACAGAACTGTTCCTTAAATGATCAGAGAGCAAGCCAGCCTCCCCCGTTCCATACCGGAAATCATCCCGCTGCCTCTCTGTCCCTCTTCTCACCACTCAGGACACGCATCACCCCCCACCCCCTTCCGCCCTGCAATGCTCTCACTTTACTCCACCATTATAACTCAGTCTGGCCATTCCTTCTCTATCATTCCTTGCATTAACCTGTCTATTTTGTCCTCGAGATGAAGGAAATAGACCTTGTGCCCCCTGCTGATTTTCTTGTTTTCTTATCCGTCAATTTATGAACAATTAAGGGTGGATATTTGCTCAGCTAACATTGGGTGTTTGCCAGGTAAATCTACCCCTACCCATTTATGTTACCTACTCAGCAGGTTTCTAAATACTCAGCCCTTAAAGACCCCCAGCATTATTACTGGTCCCAGTCTGCCTGCTCTATGCATTCGGTCCTCTGTAGTTCTGCAATTTCAATCTTATTCTTCTTGCCCAGAATTTCTAACCATGAAGCCCCCCTTCCCCCACCCGAGTCCAGGCCAGTGTCGCCCTCTGAGGAAAGGCTGTCGCTCAGCCCTGGTACAGAGATGGACACCTAACACCTTTTCTGAACTCACCTGTCCCCCACGCCGCCAGCACAAGGACGAGGAAGGCCTTCATCTTGCAGTCTACAGAGCCCACGGCTTACAGAGAGTTTATAAACGCGGGCTTTATCAGGTTCCCCCGACCTATCCGAGCCTCAGCAAGCAGGCCGTGGTGGCCGATATCTCGCGCACGTCTGGGAGAGGCTCTGTACCTGGAGCCATTGTTGCAGTGTTTGCTGTACAAGAAGGTGTGTGTGTGATGGATCTCACTGATAATATCACATGGTCCTGGGGCCTCACTGCCAGAGCTCAGGGACATGAGATCTGACCTTCCCTGGGGTAACCAACTCAGCAGCCAAGGAGCGCTCTCTCTACTGCTCTGAACGAAAGCCAAGCAAGAAGGCTCAGTGCTGCCCCATCAGAGTACGAGGGGCTGAATGTCAGTGCAAGGTCAGCATGTGTGCCAGGCAGGTGCACAGAGTTAAAATATGATTTGCTAGGGCCGGCCTGGTGGCTCCTGGGTTCCCTCGTCAGGTCAAGTCTTCCACTTCCTGGGCTGGCCGGAGCTAGGGATGTTATGAAGGCAGGGAGAGGGAATACGAATCGAGGCCGGGTTTAGGTCCCATGATTCAGACGTGCCAAGTTTCCTGGACTGAGCAGAAAACTCATATTTCCAACTGCTGTCTCCCGAACTTCCACCGGCAGAGAATAAACTCCCGCCCAGCCCGGGGAGGTTGGAGAGCTGAGAGTCTTGGCCTTGTCTTCTGGGCTTAAGCAGCCGTCTAGGTGCTCACTTAACTCCTGTGTCCCTTAGAAATGCACGAGACCTGAGTATTGCTCTCAGATCCCAGCCTTTGATGAGGCAAGATGGGGCAATTCTCCTCTCTACGCGCTGGCAAACACCGGGGGAGTTCACAGTTCTGGGGGTGAGAGCGTCTGCCTGCTCTCCCACCTTATTCCTCCATCACCCCCCCCCCCCTTCTTCCGTAGATTGCTTGTGGGGCAATGAAGTCAATTCTTACAGCTGTAAACCTTCCCCGTGCCTCAAGTCTACAAGGCGCTCGCCCTTCCATGTACTGCTGAGCACTGAGCCACTCACTGCAGGCTGGGAGCACAGGTTCTGCGATGGGCGCGGGATAAGGGGGGCTCACGTTAAAATAAGCAGCGTCCACACCAATGCGTTGTGGTCCGAACAGGAAAAAAAATGAAAAGCTGAGCAGCTACAAAAGCCGGACCCAGTGCAGATTATAAAGGTCACCAGAAACAGGAAACATCGCTTTGAATGTCACGAGTCACTTACAGGCAGATGCACCTCCTCATGCAGATTAAGTGTGGCCCTTCCTGGGGAGCTTCTAAGGGGCTGCTCCGGCCAGCAATTCTCTATCCCTTGGTGGATTCTCGTTTTGTGGGGGAAGCTCTCGCTTACGGCACTGGTTTTGCTTCCAGCGTGGGTAGATAGTAGCTGCATCCCAAGGCCTGAGGTGCTGGGACAAACCAGAGAGGACCAGGCTTTCGGGTGGTAAAACAAAGTTTCCTGATTTGGCAGCGATTAAATAAAAGTGCCTCTTTGCCAGCTGCTCACAAACCTTAACCTAATTCACTACTTATATGCTGACGACATTCAGATCCTGATCCCAGTAAAAGAATCCCTTCCAAAAACGCTCTCCTACTGGGAGAACTGCCTGAAGTCCATCAACCACTTACTCACCAGCCTGAACCTGGTCCTCAATGCAGCCAAAACAGAAATCCTTCTCATCTCCACTGACCATTCTTCCAGCCATGATCAGACAACCTCTATTCCTCAGACCACTCAAGTTAAAGATTTAGGAGTCACCATTGATAACCATTTGAACCTAAAAAAATCAATCAACAATATTACGAAGGATTGTTTCTTCAAGCTCCAAGTTATGAAAAGATTCAAACCCCTCCTCCATCTCCAGGACTTCAGAACTGTCCTTCAGTCAACAATATTCTCCAAAAATATTCTCCAAGTAGAAAGACTAGGGGACACTCCATGAAGTTAGCATGGGGCACATTTAAAACTAATCGGAGAAAGTTCTTTTTTACTCAACGCACAATTAAACTCTGGAATTTGTTGCCAGAGGATGTGGTTAGTGCAGTTAGTATAGCTGTGTTTAAAAAAGGATTGGATAAGTTCTTGGAGGAGAAGTCCATTACCTGCTATTAAGTTCACTTAGAGAATAGCCACTGCCATTAGTAATGGTTACATGGAATAGACTTAGTTTTTGGGTACTTGCCAGGTACTTGTGACCTGGATTGGCCACTGTTGGAAACAGGATGCTGGGCTTGATGGACCCTTGGTCTGACCCAGTATGGCATTTTCTTATGTTCTTATGTTCTAACAGACTACTGTAATACTCTCCTCTTAGGACTCCCGATCTCTGCCACTAAACCACTACAGATGCTCCAGAACTCAGCAGCCAGGATATTAACCAACACTAACCGGAGAACTCACATCACCCCTATATTTAGAAACCTACACTGGTTACCTATTAAATACAGAATTCTGCACAAAGCACTCACCGTTATCCACAAAAATCCATCCACAACCAACTACCTCTAGACCTTCAGTTTCCACTCAAACTATACACATCCGCAAGACCCATCAGAGAGGCACACAAAGGAACCCTTCAAGTCCCCCCAACTAAATCCTCTCGTCTAACTTCCACGAAAGAACGGGCTTTCTCCACAGCTGCCCCCATCATCTGGAACAACCTGCCGACTGATCTAAGACTGGAACCCTGCCTGATTACATTCAGAAAGAAACTCAAGACTTGGCTTTTCATCCAAGCCTTCCCTTAAGCCTAACATTGCAACAGTTCTTTCATTTAGCCCAATAGACTAAATGTCCGACCCAGCCATTGTATATTCAGTCGTGTTCATTCTCCAGTTGTTTCTGTCCTTTATTTCCTGGCTACTCTAGCCCCCAAGTTCTTTCTCCCTGTTATTTGTATCTGCGCTTCGGCCTTCCTGTTATATGGTTTTGTTCAGTTAATCCCTAAGTTTGATGTAAACCGGCCTGATATGAAGCTTGTCATGAAGTTCGGTATAGAAAAATGTTAAATAAATAAATAAATAAATAAATAAATGTTGAAGTTACGTCCGACCACTGGAACAGGCGCCTTTCTCTGTAGGTTTGGTGATCTTAGTTTCAGGCATGTGAGCAGAGTTTCCCACGGAGATTTTAAATGTGCAAAGCTCCACCCAGAGGCTAATCAGGAATCCCCAATCACAGCCAAACAGTCCTACCTGAACCCACAGTCTCCCTGGCCACACAAGCCCTCCCTGCTCCCATGGGTGCTGATCCGATTGGGGCCTCCCAGCCTTGCACTTTCTCTTTTCCTCTGTGGTTAGGGACTTCTCTGGCAGGAAGTCAAAAGGGGATCAGCACCGCATGCCCGTGGGGAGGGGTGAATCAGAGAAAAACCTCCTACACAGCCGACGTCCAAAAAATACTTCTAAATGGTAAAACTGGATACATCTTCAGCCATCACTGCCTCTCTCAGCAGAATCCCAGTCAGGGAGCAGAGTGGTGCTCACAGGCCTTCTGTCCGCAGGATGAGAGCCCCTTTGCCCCAAAAAGGGAATCCGGTTTAAAATCTATCTTTATGTAATTTGTATGATAAGGACCCCCCTTTGGCAGGGGGTGCACGATGAGGTTCAAACTGAAAGTGCAGGGTGAGGCTGGGAGGCCCCAGCAGAGAGTAAAAGCTAAATATCCTCGCTGTTCACAGGTCCCATAAGTCTGACCGCACCGAGCTGTAAACTGGCTGGGCCAACAAGGGCAAGGCGTCCAACCCCAGCCCTGCAGGGGGAGGGAAGACTCACGACATTAACCACATCTACAGGTGCCACGTAAGCATTAGACAGGAGCGCTGGGATCTGGGGGATACCCTGCGGGGGGAGGGAAGACTCACGACATTAACCAGATCTAGAGGTGCCAGGTAAGCATTAGACAGGAGCGCTGGGATCTGGGGGATACCCTGCGGGGGGAGGGAAGACTCACGACATTAACCAGATCTAGAGGTGCCACGGAAGCATTAGACAGGAGCGCTGGGATCTGGGGGATGCCCTGAGGGGGAATGGAAGACTCACGACATTAACCACATCTAGAGGTGCCACGGAAGCATTAGACAGGAGCGCTGGGATCTGGGGGATGCCCTGCGGGGGGAGGGAAGACTCACGACATTAACCACATCTAGAGGTGCCACGGAAGCATTAGACAGGAGCACTGGGATCTGGGGGATGCCCTGCGGGGGAATGGAAGACTCACGACATTAACCACATCTAGAGGTGCCACGGAAGCATTAGACAGGAGCACTGGGATCTGGGGGATGCCCTGCGGGGGAATGGAAGACTCACGACATTAACCACATCTAGAGGTGCCACGGAAGCATTAGACAGGAGCGCTGGGATCTGGGGGATGCCCTGAGGGGGAATGGAAGACTCACGACATTAACCACATCTAGAGGTGCCACGGAAGCATTAGACAGGAGCACTGGGATCTGGGGGATGCCCTGCGGGGGAATGGAAGACTCACGACATTAACCACATCTACAGGTGCCACGTAAGCATTAGACAGGAGCGCTGGGATCTGGGGGATGCCCTGCGGGGGAATGGAAGACTCACGACATTAACCACATCTACAGGTGCCACGTAAGCATTAGACAGGAGCGCTGGGATCTGGGGGATGCCCTGGGGGGGAATGGAAGACTCACGACATTAACCACATCTAGAGGTGCCACATAAGCATTAGACAGGAGCGCTGGGATCTGGGGGATGCCCTGAGGGGGAATGGAAGACTCACGACATTAACCACATCTACAGGTGCCACGTAAGCATTAGACAGGAGCGCTGGGATCTGGGGGATGCCCTGAGGGGGAATGGAAGACTCACGACATTAACCACATCTAGAGGTGCCACGTAAGCATTAGACAGGAGCGCTGGGATCTGGGGGATGCCCTGAGGGGGAATGGAAGACTCACGACATTAACCACATCTACAGGTGCCACGTAAGCATTAGACAGGAGCGCTGGGATCTGGGGGATACCCCACTGCTTCACCCTCCGCTGCCTCAGCTACAAACGTGGCTTGTGAGCCCTCTGCAGCCGGGGAAATACCCGCAGCACCCGAACGGAATCTGCCATGAAGCGGCCCGAAAAAGCGGAATATTAACTAAATAAATAAATATTCTCCCAAAAAGCCTCTGACCTCCAGTCCCAAAAGAATTGCAGAGGATCCTCCTTTCTTGTTCCCGAAGTTACTCGCAGCTCCTTTGCCAGACTTCCCCCTTTCTTCCTCCTGCCTTGGGATAAGGAGCCCAGCTTGGATCCCTCTTCACTTCAGAGAAAGAGGCCACCAAACCCTCTCTCCTGCGAGCCCAATGAGAGCCACGGCTCCTTGGCTGCTTGGGAAAAAAACCCGTCTGGAACCCAACCTCCAACCCCAACTCGACTCCTCCAAGTGACCCATGGAGTCACCATTTATCGTGGCAGCCTAATGACTCAGCCTTTAGGAGACAGACCCTCCCACCTCTCTCTTCCCTATGGGGAAACCTAACCCCCTCTGCACAGCTTTGCCCAATTACATAAAATGGTCCCTGACATCAATTAAACTCCACCTTGAGACTTCCCTTCTAATGCTTAATTAGCTTTTCAGTCTCTCTGTCCATCTTGACTAGATTGTAAGCTCCTCAGAGCAGGGACAGTCTCTTATATGCAGCTGTACAGTGCTGTGCATGGTACTTGTTAATTGCCAAACATGCCTAAGGCACTTCTTCTCCATGGACACAAGGAGACCACGCCAACATTTGTAGAAACAACTATCAATTTTTTATTGCACATCAGTAAGCAATACAGGTATCCTTGGGAGGCACAGAGTCGCAGCAGTGCTCTGGCAAAATGCTCATGAGAAGCACTACTTTCTGTCTCACGCTATACATCAGCTATTTCTTCTTTTATAGATGAAACAGTCAATCTTGAATAAGTCATAAGAACATAAGAAAATGCCATACTGGGTCAGACCAAGGGTCCATCAAGCCCAGCATCCTGTTTCCAACAGTGGCCAATCCAGGCCATAAGAACCTGGCAAGTACCCAAAAACTAAGTCTATTCCATGTAACCATTGCTAATGGCAGTGGCTATTCTCTAAGTGAACTTAATAGCAGGTAATGGACTTCTCCTCCAAGAACTTATCCAATCCTTTTTTAAACACAGCTATACTAACTGCACTGACCACATCCCTAAATTGCACCTTCCTTTTCCTTCTCCTCTCACCTCATCCACGACTGCTTCTCTCTCCCTCAGCCCTCCTCCACCCCCTCTTTTTCCTGGCAAGCTTCTGCTCTGGAGCTAGAGTGTGGAAACCCAGCCAGCACACCATTATTCTTCTTGCCGGAGGGGCCTTGTATGACATCAAACTGCGCTGTTGCACTCGCGATGAACTCTCTGCCTGCTGAACAGTCAAAAAATCGTGCCGTCCTTGTCCTACTGGTGGGGGTGGGAACCTCAACAGCACAGAGCTAAACCTCACCACTCGCTTTCACGAGCACTGTTGCCATGGCCTTCCGGGCTTGAATGTGCTGATAGCCTGGGCAGGAACGGCAGCAGTGCTCAACGAAGAAATGGGTGCTTCTCACTGGGGTGGAGGAGAGGGAGGGAAGTGCAGTAGGAGACCTGAAACTGCGTGACACACCTGCCAGTGATTGGCGACACACCAGTTGAGAACCGCTGTCCTAGAGGATAAATCCATAAACTGCTATTATGGTCATTAATAAGCAATAGTAGCTTGTGATTTTATTTATTTATTTTATTTAGATTTTTTTTATACCAGCATTCATGACCAGGTCACATCATGCTGGTTTACATAGAAACAAGGGGTGCAACGAACAGTAGAACTAAACTGGTGCGAGGGGGAAGCAGTTACAAAAAACAGGGGTATAAAACTGGGAGAGGAAGAAAAGATGAACGGGGAGGAGTAAAAGAGCTGTAGGGGGATAAAATAAATAACTTAGTGATTATTTACAGAACCAAATGGATTTGGTTTATTTATTTAATGATTTATTTAATGTTTAATGATTTATTTAATGTTTGGGTACTTGCCAGGTTCTTATGGCCTGGATTGGCCACTGTTGGAAACAGGATGCTGGGCTTGATGGACCCTTGGTCTGACCCAGTATGGCAGGTTCTTATGTTCTTATGTTTAGCTGTGCAATCCCCATCTGCCTTCAAATGTTTCCTTCTCAGCTCAAGCTTGAAACACCCTCTTTTAATTCCTTCTTCCTAAACCTGTACCACCCAACCTCTCTCCTCCCTTCCATCCCCCTGCTCCTTGGACAACGTCTTCTCATTTCCGGCTTCTGTGCTGCGTCCTCCACTAACGCAAGCTTCCCTTTCCTGATCTTCCTCAACCTCCCTCTCTGTCCTCTCTCAGATCTCCTCTTCCTCCCCGGGCTTTCCTCTAGCATCCCCCCCTCTGGGTAAGTGCTACTCACAGCTCACGTCAGTCCCCCTAACTCAGGGACGTCATCCAGCTTTTCCATTTGTTTCCCTAAATCCCACCGCACCCCCCTGTCTCCATCCCTTTTCTTCCCAGTCAGCTCTGTGGGGCAGGAAGCTCTTTTAACTAACGCGTTAATCATTCCTTGTCTCCGTGTAATGTTCCATCTCTCTTTATCTAATGCCGTATAAACATATAACAATGTTATTCGTGTTAGCCGTCCTGTTATCAGGCTTGTTGGCGTCAGTGGAAAGTAAAGACCTCTGAGATGTTTGGGATAGATTTCCAGATTATATTAGTAACATTTACTTTAGTCTGTACACAGAAGGCAAAACCTTCATCAGATGTGGTAACCAAGTTTGCGCTGAAGTGAGCTGCCCCAGCAGCTGCTACCCCTGCCTCACACCCCCCCCCACACACACACACACACACCCTCACACCCACCCACCCACACACACACACACCCCCACCCCCACCCCCACAGTGCAGTAACGCACCTCCAGCCCCAGGAATACCCCTGAAGTAACACTCCCTGTGGGTCGAGTTCAGGCGGTAACTGGGCAGCTTGAGAGGAAGATCCCGATTCCGGGAGAGACTTCGGAGGAATCCTGCAGATAAAAGGGGGGAAGCAGCATAGACGGAGCGTGCAGGGGCAGATTCCCCGGCAGGGTCATCGCAGTTTCCAGCAGGGAACGTATCCCCTCTGTGAATCACGTAGAAGGAGACGGATGCAACCGCCGAGGATGCCTGAACGCTACAAATTCAGCAGAACACAATAATACCTGGGAGAGGTCAGGCTGGAGGAAAGAGGTTGGGGAAGGAAGCCGATGTTCGGGCAGAATGGCTGAGGAGATCCTAAGGACCTTGAGCAATGCCGTTACCTGGTGAGGAGGCCAAGTATTGGGCAAAGAGCCTGAGGAGAGCCAGGAGGTCTTCAGTGCTGCTGCTGATGTGGGCAGAGGAGTGGGACAGTGTCCTGAAGGTGCCTCTGATGGGGGCGGGAGAAGGTGACTGGCTTTGAATGTGGTACTGAAATTTGGAGAAGCGCCAAGAGAACCCGGTTTCTGGAAACCTGTCGTAAACTTTGTAAATATAAGCAGCCAGGCTGGGAACGCAATAACTGTGTGACCTGAATTTTTAGGAGAACACAGTCATATCCTCTATTCTCCTCTGTCACATGAGCTCTACTACTCCATCTGTTTGATGTAACAAGGCCTGTCAGAGACCTCACATGCATCAACGCACTAACACACGTTCCTATATCAGTCCTCTAATTGCTCTTTGCAGATTCTGACTTTAAGTATTTATTTTACTTATACTGTATTAACTGTTAGCTGGTTTATTGTTGATGGTTTCTACTATGCTGTATATGTTTTTGATAATATTTATATTTTATGTTATATTTTGATTACCTACCCAGAGCCTATAAGTTCCATGATAGTTTTACAAATGTGAGTAATATATAAATATACTTACACATATATAAATATTCTTACACATATATAAATATACTTCCACATAAACTCAGCTACTTACTAAGACATGCATTTGCACAGAAACATACTAACATGCCTTATCAGCTCACATTACTCCGATAGTGAGGGACTTGCACTGGCCTCCAGTTCAGTATAGAATCCAATTTAAGAGCTTGGCATTAGTGCATCAGATAATACAGGGGAAGTGTCCTCCTTACTTGCTGGGATTAGTACAAATGCAATGTTTCACTCATAACCCAAAGATACACACCTAAAGGTTACATCTAAGCCTGCTTTTTCACAAATTGCCCCCCTCTTATGGAATAAGCTTCTGCAGGAAATTCACTTAATGTCTGATTACAAACATTTTAGGAACTGTCTGAACCTTTTTCTTTAAGAATAGTTGTATGTAGTCAGTCTGTAATTTTAATGTGGATGCTTCAGGACTGTATATCTTGGTGTTGAGTGGTAATGCCCTGGCATAATTGTGTCAGTAGAGAGAGAGAGAGAGGCTATATAAAGCCCAACATGTACATTTACTATTTACATCACTGTAAGAGGGGGCACTATTAACTCGAGGTGAGGTTTGGGGGGTGGCGTAGGTTTTTTGACGCAGTTTTGTCATTTGGAGCGATGGAAGGTAAAAGAGGAGTTGATTTGTACGATGTACTCTCTACCTAGCTTGATTGCAGCTCGGTAGAGAGTGCACCAAGCTAGGCGGAGCCCCCTAACCACGCCCCCTTTTTTCTTGTGGGTGCTATTTCCACTGCATTTTGATGGATCTAGGGGTAAGTATTCTATTTCACCTATCCTGGGAGGGAGCAACAAAACCGCCCTTGCAATTGGGAAGGAACGTGGAACTGAAGATCAGAGAACACCATCAGTAAAGAGTCGCAGATTTATTGGAAGAGGCTTTATCCACATGTTTATTAACTCCTTCAAAAAAAGTGAAGCAGATTTGTGAGGCAAGACTTGCCCTGGGTAAATCCATGTTGACTTGTTCCATTAAACCATGTCTTTCTATATGTTCTGTGATTTTGATCTTGAGAATAGTTTCCACTATTTTTTCTAGCACTGAAGTCAGGCTAACCGGTCTATAGTTACCCAGATCGCCCCTGGAGCCTTTTTTAAAAATTGGGGTTACATTGCCCACCCTCCAGGAGAGGGAAGCAGGGTCCCCGTTTGTTCCGTCTGCCTCAGGCTCTCCTGTTCTGG
This sequence comes from Rhinatrema bivittatum, assembly GCF_901001135.1. Taxonomy (NCBI): domain Eukaryota; kingdom Metazoa; phylum Chordata; class Amphibia; order Gymnophiona; family Rhinatrematidae; genus Rhinatrema; species Rhinatrema bivittatum. The sequence goes on along the minus strand of NC_042619.1, from coordinate 5,696,116 downwards.
GAGGGAAGCAGGGTCCCCGTTTGTTCCGTCTGCCTCAGGCTCTCCTGTTCCCTGGGAGGGAAGCAGGGTCCCCGTTTGTTCCGTCTGCCTCAGGCTCTCCTGTTCCCTGGGAGGGAAGCAGGGTCCCCGTTTGTTCCGTCTGCCTCAGGCTCTCCTGTTCCCTGGGAGGGAAGCAGGGTCCCCGTTTGTTCCGTCTGCCTCAGGCTCTCCTGTGCCCTGGGAGGGAAGCAGGGTCCCCGTTTGTTCCGTCTGCCTCAGGCTCTCCTGCTCCCTGGGAGGGAAGCAGGGTCCCCGTTTGTTCAGTCTGCCTCAGGCTCTCCTGTTCCCTGGGAGGGAAACAGGGTCCCCGTTTGTTCCGTCTGCCTCAGGCTCTCCTGTTCCCTGGGAGGGAAGCAGGGTCCCCGTTTGTTCCGTCTGCCTCAGGCTCTCCTGTTCCCTGGAAGAGAAGCAGGGTCCCCATTTGTTCCGTCTGCCTCAGGCTCTCCTGTTCCCTGGAAGAGAAGCAGGGTCCCCATTTGTTCCGTCTGCCTCAGGCTCTCCTGTTCCCTGGAAGAGAAGCAGGGTCCCCGTTTGTTCCGTCTGCCTCAGGCTCTCCTGTTCTGGGAGGGAAGCAGGGTCCCCGTTTGTTCCGTCTGCCTCAGGCTCTCCTGTGCCCTGGGAGGGAAGCAGGGTCCCCGTTTGTTCCGTCTGCCTCAGGCTCTCCTGCTCCCTGGGAGGGAAGCAGGGTCCCCGTTTGTTCAGTCTGCCTCAGGCTCTCCTGTTCCCTGGGAGGGAAACAGGGTCCCCGTTTGTTCCGTCTGCCTCAGGCTCTCCTGTTCCCTGGAAGAGAAGCAGGGTCCCCATTTGTTCCGTCTGCCTCAGGCTCTCCTGTTCTGGGAGGGAAACAGGGTCCCCGTTTGTTCCGTCTGCCTCAGGCTCTCCTGTTCCCTGGGAGGGAAGCAGGGTCCCCATTTGTTCCGTCTGCCTCAGGCTCTCCTGTTCCCTGGAAGAGAAGCAGGGTCCCCATTTGTTCCGTCTGCCTCAGGCTCTCCTGTTCCCTGGAAGAGAAGCAGGGTCCCCGTTTGTTCCGTCTGCCTCAGGCTCTCCTGTTCTGGGAGGGAAGCAGGGTCCCCGTTTGTTCCGTCTGCCTCAGGCTCTCCTGTTCCCTGGGAGGGAAGCAGGGTCCCTGTTTGTTCCGTCTGCCTCAGGCTCTCCTGTTCCCTGCTGAGAGAGATTCAGCACAGTGGGAAGGCAGTAAATCTTCAGCCGGCCTGCTGCCCCCAGGTTTCTGCTGCCCTAGGCACAGGCCTAGTGCGCCCACTGACAAACCCAGGCCCGGACGGAACCACAGATTTCAGTAATTACAAAGTACACCTTAGTGATCTAATGCACAAAGGCACCAGATCTAAACCATCCCTTTCCATTAGTGCAATCCAAACAGTGCTGAACCCTGCTCTGGCCTGGGTTTGTGCTTTCAGAATATTCCAGAAATGGTAGGAAGGGGTCAGTGTCACTCACTGAATGGGGCACCGGTGTTTGTCAGATGGAGTCAGCAATGGTCCATCGGGTCTGCCCAGCAAGCTTCCCATGGTAGTAAGGGCCGCTCCGTGCAGTTGTCCCAAGCTTTATGATAACCCATAGAAGCTTCAGCTAGCAACATTTTTTTACTGGGAGACGAGCTTTCTGGTAAATTCAGACAGTGCTGCTTGCCGTGCATTGATTAATAATGATGTATAAAATCCTTGCCGTAGATGTGACAGGCAGCAGGCTCCCCAGTAGGATTTTAAGTCATTCGAGTGCGGTCTAGAGGCAGAGGTCTGGCTAGGGAGACCTCATAATGTTTTCCCAGGTTGGTGAAACTGAATGATTCCTGAAAAGTCAATCATTACAGTCACAGGCTGAGAAAAATAATTATCTTGAGTAACCACTAAATAGCAGAGCACACGACAAATACATATGGGATCTGCTCGCTAATGGAGTGCGTGGTGAATTTGTGCTGCGTATGCCTTTAAGAAAGGTTGGGGGAAAGTCATGTAAAGGGACTGGTTTCCGAGTCTGTGTCCTAGGTTTGGGGAAAGGAGCTGGCAGGACCCCAGCAGGACAGTGAGACGCGCCCGGGGAGCATCCCCTGAAGTAACAGGGCTGTGCAGGGGCTTTTCCCCCGAGGCTGGAGGGGGTGACCAGGGTCCCAATAAGGGAGGCGTGACGCTGGGCCCCCTGAGTGGGTGGAAGAGATTTCAGAGGGGGTGACGGCTTGGGATACGTGGAGGAGAGGTCAGGAGGCAGTGCGCACAGGATACGTTTTGTGCGGGGATAAAGAGAGCTGCTGTATGTCTAATGAGTGAGAATCTATGTAACTCTGCTTAATGTGATTATGTTACCTTGTTATCCCCCACACTGATCTACTCTATTGGCTGAGGCGGAATAACTGAACCTTATGCTCATGCTGAAAGGACTTTGAGTGGCAGAGTGCCCTGGAGGGAAGTTGTCCTAGAGAGGACCGGGTGTAACAGGGGCTCCTGTCTGCAGAGAGCCAAGGAGCACTTTCCTGCTAATACTCCTACCAGAGGGGAAGGAAAAAACAGCGTGACAATGTGTTCCTGTTTTACGCTGACTCTGCAGCCTGGCTGCAGACACCTGTGAGAGCTCACGTCTCAGCAGTGCCTTTTACCCATCTTTTGTCAGCTCTCAGCGCAGACCCCAGAATTTACTCCCAGGTGGGGGTGAGAAGAGTGGGGAGGCAGTCAGACGAGGTGGTGTGAAGCCTTCCCCCTTCCCTGCCTCTGGGGCCAGTCCACTGCTCAGCCTGCTTGACCGTTCAGTCATGTCTGTGGTCTGCCTCCTAAGCAGGCGCCGGCCATGTTTTATGTACCCCTTCCAGGTGGGGTCGCGCAGACAATAAAGAAATGCAATCCAGCACTGGGGCTGTAAAGACACAGAGCACCTAGAATGGGTCCACGTGGGCCGTACACAACACCCGGCTGTTTCCTGGCCCACGGCATGTCCAACCTCCTGAACTTGGGCCAAGGGGGCTAGCAAGCAGGTGGTGTACTGTGCCCTTCCTGCTTACAGCCGTACCAAGAACACAAGATACCAGCGAACCAATGAATTGGGAGCAATTAGCAGGAACCACTACAGGATGAATTCACCCAATAGACAGGAGGCGGAAGTGAATATCTATCTGGGAAGGCTGAGACACTGGAGCAGAGGCTCTGCAGGAGTTTGAAGGGAGTGCGTAATGAGACGTGTGGGGTTTGTGGACAGGAGGCGGAAGGGAATATCTATCCGGGAAGGCTGAGACACTGGAGCAGAGGCTCTGCGGGAGTTTGAAGGGAGTGCGTAATGAGACGTGTGGGATTTGTGGACAGGAGGCGGAAGGGAATATCTATCCGGGAAGGCTGAGACACTGGAGCAGAGGCTCTGCGGGAGATTGAAGGGAGTGCGTAATGAGACGTGTGGGGTTTGTGGACAGGAGGCGGAAGTGAATATCTATCCGGGAAGGCTGAGACACTGGAGCAGAGGCTCTGCGGGAGTTTGAAGGGAGTGCGTAATGAGACGTGTGGGGTTTGTGGACAGGAGACAGAAGTGAATATCTATCCGGGAAGGCTGAGACACTGGAGCAGAGGCTCTGTGGGAGTTTGAAGGGAGTGCGTAATGAGACGTGTGGGTTTGTGCGACAGGAGACGGAAGTGAATATCTATCCGGGAAGGCTGAAACACTGGAGCAGAGGCTCTGCGGGAGATTGAAGGGAGTGCGTAATGAGACGTGCGGGGTTTGTGGACAGGAGGCGGAAGTGAATATCTATCCGGGAAGGCTGAGACACTGGAGCAGAGGCTCTGCGGGAGTTTGAAGGGAGTGCGTAATGAGACGTCTGGGGTTTGTGGACAGGAGACGGAAGTGAATATCTATCTGGGAAGGCTGAGACACAGGAGCAGAGGCTCTGCGGGAGTTTGAAGGGAGTGCGTAATGAGACGTGCGGGGTTTGTGGACAGGAGGCGGAAGTGAATATCTATCCGGGAAGGCTGTGACACTGGAGCAGAGGCTCTGCGGGAGTTTGAAGGGAGTGCGTAATGAGACGTGCGGGGTTTGTGGACAGGAGGCGGAAGTGAATATCTATCCGGGAAGGCTGAGACACTGGAGCAGAGGCTCTGCGGGAGTTTGAAGGGACTGCGTAATGAGACGTGCTGGGTTTGTGGACAGGAGGCGGAAGTGAATATCTATCCAGGAAGGCTGAGACACTGGAGCAGAGGCTCTGCGGGAGTTTGAAGGGACTGCGTAATGAGACGTGTGGGGTTTGTGGACAGGAGGCGGAAGTGAATATCTATCCGGGAAGGCTGAGACATGGAGCAGAGGCTCTGCGGGAGTTTGAAGGGACTGCGTAATGAGACGTGCGGGGTTTGTGGACAGGAGGCGGAAGTGAATATCTATCCGGGAAGGCTGAGACACTGGAGCAGAGGCTCTGCGGGAGTTTGAAGGGAGTGCGTAATGAGACGTGCGGGGTTTGTGGACAGGAGGCGGAAGTGAATATCTATCCGGGAAGGCTGAGACACTGGAGCAGAGGCTCTGCGGGAGTTTGAAGGGAGTGCGTAATGAGACGTGCGGGGTTTGTGGACAGGAGGCGGAAGTGAATATCTATCCGGGAAGGCTGAGACACTGGAGCAGAGGCTCTGCGGGAGTTTGAAGGGACTGCGTAATGAGACATGCTGGGTTTGTGGACAGGAGGCGGAAGTGAATATCTATCCGGGAAGGCTGAGACACTGGAGCAGAGGCTCTGCGGGAGTTTGAAGGGAGTGCGTAATGAGACGTGAGGGGTTTGCCCAGTTCTGGGCCACAGGAAGTGCTGTTTGGCTCAGGTCTTCTGCTCCCTGGGATGCTCCTGAGGCAGCGCTCACAGCCTCTGCAGGAGGGGGAGGGAGTCTCAGACCTCTTGCAATGGAAGCAGTCAGTGGCCAGACTTCGGGTTCACAATAGCCAGATTCCAGGGGCATCTGCAGTCTGTGGCCTCTGAGGGCTGGGATGACTTGCGAGGGGAGACTCCGGGTAATTTATTTCTTTATTACTGTACTTGCAAACAAAGGCTCAATAGAGGGCAACTCCAACTGAGTTGGTAGCCCAAAGGAGCAGGACAAAACTGCCAGTCCACGGCCACAGAGTCATGGATTTATACTCTAAACGACCTTGATATCAAAGAGATTAATACCCTGATCCTCAGATCCAATCTTTACCCATCAGACCGCAGCCAAATGGTCCTGTAGGGTCGGCGTTAACTTGTAGGTGCCCATGGGCAATGGGGTGGATATCCCCCCGCCCCCAGTGTCTTCCCGCTCCTACTGCACCTTTGAGCTGCCCCTCTCTATTCAGGCAGCAGCCCAACAGCAGCAGCAACTTTGGGACTGGAAACTCAGTGCAGGCCTTCCATCAGTTATCTTCATTGTCCTAGGGACCCGCCAACTGCCAGAACACAAGGGCTCAACCTGCGGGAGAGGTGGCTGGTAATCGGGAAGTTCTAGACTGTTCCGCTACAAGACGCGTTCACCAGCTGCCAAAGTAGGCCTTGGGGTTCGCCCTTGAGGCTGCGTCAACTACATCACAGCACCAAGGGCTCACTCACCTGCTAACCTTCACAAGTCCATCCCCCAAAGGTGGGTCTCTTTTCTCAAAATCTGTATAGGTGTTTCAGTGAGACTACAGTGGCCATTTCCATGGACCATATCACAACTAAAGCCTTTCGAAAATGTATACATACCACCCCATAAACACACAATCTCCTCTCTTACACACAGGCACTCTCAAACACGCAACGTCGTCTCAAACACGCACACACACTCCAAAACACTTAGCCTCCTCTTTCATACACACACACACAATCCCAAATACACAACCTCCTCTCAGACATATGCACACTCCCAAATACACAACCTTCTCTCATACACACACAAATACACAGCCTCCTCTCTCAGACACACACACTCCCAAACACACAGCCTCCTCTCTCAGACACACACACTCCAAAACACTTAGCCGCCTCTTTCATACACACACACAATCCCAAATACACAACCTCCTCTCATACACACACAAATATACAGCCTCCTCTCTCAGGCACACACACTCCCAAACACACAGCCTCCTCTCTCAGGCATAGTTGAGCTCTGGAATTCATTGCCAGAGGATATGGTTACAGCAGTTAATATAACTGGGTTTAAAAAGGGTTGGATAAGTTCCTAGAGGATAAATCCATAAACTGCTATGACTGTAATTAATAAGCAATAGTAGCTTGTGATCTATCTAATGTTTGGGTACTTGCCAGGTACTTGTGACTTGGATTGGCCACTGTTGGAAACAGGATACTGGGCTTAATGGACTCTTGGTCTAACCCAGTATGGAAATTCTTATGTTCATATGTTTATTCATACGCTCCTAAACACATAACCTCCTCTCATACATACACACACTCCCAAATACACAGCCTCTTCTCTCATACACACACACACAGCTACATACCTAGCCTCCTCATATACATGCACACTCCCAAAGACACAACCTCCTCTCATACACACTCCTAACATCAAACCTTCTCCCTCAGACACACACACTCCCACACATACAGCCTCATCTCTGACATATACACACTCCCACACACACTGCCTCCTCTCAAACACACACTCTGAAACACACAGCCTCTTCTTACACACACAAACACTCGCAGTCTCCTCTCTCATACACACTTGCAAACACCCAACCTCCTCCCTCATACACACGCACTCCCACACACACAGCTTCCTCTCTGACACACACTTCATACACACTTCCAAAGACACAACCTGTTCTCATACACACACACCCTCCTCTCGACACACACTCCCACACACACAGCCTCATCTATGACATATGCACATTCCCACACACACAGCCTCATCTCAGACATACACACTCTGAAACACGCAGCCTCTTCTTACACACACACACACACTCGCAGTTCTCCTCTCTCAAACACACTTGCAAACACCCAACTTCCTCCCTCATACATACGCACACACACACTCCCACACACACAGCTTTCTCTATGACACACACACTCTCATACACACAGCCTCCTCTCTCATACACATACACACTCTCACACACATAGCCTCCTCTCAGACACACACTCTCATACACACAGCCTCCTCTCTCATACACATAAACACTCCCAAACACACAGCCTCTTCTCTCTTACAGACAAGCAAGGGGGAGGGGGAGAAGCAAAAGTTAATGCATGAAATGCTCCTCTCCCAAATGTCAGGACATGAAGCTAAAAGAATAGACCATTGTAATTGTCAGATGTTGGACATTAAAGCTAGAATTTTAAACATTGCATCTAAAATAATTCTAAAAGCTTTCTACTCATGTAATCTTTACCTTTTCCCCTTATCACACTCTTCATCTTCTGGCTCTCCTTTTTTACTTGTCTCTTCTATGCCTCTCCTCCTTTCTCTAGCTCTCCCCTATACAGATGTTGATTTCCTTCCAATGTCCTTCTCTCAATCCATTATTTCGCTCTTCCCACTCTGTTGTATCTCTGATATTTTTTTTTACCTCCCCTCCCTTATTTCCTTATTGTTCCTTCCATCTCCCTCTCCCAGCCCTCCTCCTCCAGCCTCTCCCACCCAGCATCTTCTCTATTCTGCCAACCCTTTCTCCCAGCTGGTTCTCGCCCCCTTTCCATAAACGCTTCCCAGGTGTTTTTTAATGTCAGTCTCCATTGTGCCACTTGGCTCTCAAACCCTCTTTCCCTCCCTCCTCTGAGCCCCCTCCTGTCTCTAACTTCCTCCATCCCCATGTCCTCATCTTTCTCTCCCTCCTTGGGTCCTCCTGTCTCTCTCTCCTCCCCGGTGTCCTCCTCTTTATGTATCTACTTAAGTAGACTTTTAAAAAGAACACTACTTCTCTCTACGTGCCAGGCGCATGGGATCTATTTACTGTTTGGCATCCACCCAGAGTTAAAAAAAAACCTAAAACATGAAATTGCAACCTGTTTCTAATATCAGCAGCTTTTCATTTAAAGCAGCCATTATTCCTGAAGGCTGGAAGTGGCCAATGTGACACCGATTTTTTAAAAAGCTCCAGGGGTGATCCAGGAAACCATAAACCGGTGAGCCGGGCAAAATGGTAGAAGCCGTTCTTAACAATAGAATCACAGGCCATGCAGATAGACCCATGCCCATGCAGATAGACCCATGGGGAAACTCAATATGGTTTTAGCATAGGAAAGTCTTGTCTTACCAATCTTTTAGATTTTTTGAAGGTGTCAATAAACATGTGGATAGAGGTATATTTGGATTTTCAGAAGGTGAGAGACACCTCGAGAAATTACAAAGTCATGGGATAGGAGGCAGTGCTGTGTTGTGGGCTGGTAACTGGTTAAAAGACCAGAAACAGAGGGACCGGACTACATGGTCAGATTTTCAAACGGAGAATGGTCATTCATGGAGTACCACAGGGATCAATACTGGGACCTGTACTGTTTAACATATGCATAAGTGATCTGAACAAGTTAACAAGTGAGGTGATCAGATTTGCAGATGACACAAAATTATTCAAAGTTGTTAAATCAGCTGCGGATTGCAAGGAAGTGCAGGAGGACCTTGTGAGACTGGGAGTGTGGGCAATTGAAAGGCAGATACAATTTAATGTGGAAAAGTGCAAAGTGATGCACGTAGGGAAAATAATCCCAAGCACAGGTATACGATGCTGGTTCCATATAGGAAGTCGCCACCCGGGAAAAGGACCTTGGCGTTCTGGGGGACAACAGAGTGAAATCCTTGGCCCAGTGTGCAACAGCAATCAAAAATGCAAATAGATTGATAGAAATAATATGAAAAGGAGAAATCAAATGGAGCATCTCATACTGCCTCTGTATCAAGCAGTGGTGCGACTGCTCCTTGAGTAATGTGTGCAGTTCTGGTTGCCCCCATCTCAAGAACGCATAGTAGAACTAGAAAAGGTGCAGAAGAGGATGTCAAAAAGGATAAAGGGGAGGGAACATCACGCTCCTATGATGAGAATCTACACAGGTTAGGACTCTCCAGCTTGGAAAAAAGATGGCTGAGAGGGGACAGGATAGAGGTTTATAAAATCCTTGGTGGGGCAGAGTGAGTAAATAAAGGAGGGTTATCCTTTCAAAAAATACTAAAACAAGGGGACGCTCCATGAAACTAACAACCAGCAGATTTAAAACAGATCATAGAAAGGAGTTTGTCGCTCAACGCACCTTCAAGCTGTGGAGTCTGTTGCCAGAGGATGTAGTCAAGGGGTTTAAAAGAGGTTCGGAGAAGTTCCTGGAAAAAACGTCCATAACACATTTTTAGCCAGGAAGACTAAAGAAAGCCATTGCTATACCTGGGAGTGAGTGACAGGAATTAGATCTGCTTTATGGGATCTGCCGGATACTTGTCACCTGGATTGGCCACTGTTGGATACAGGATGCTCTGCTTGATGGTCCTTGGTCTGACCCAGTAAGGCAAATTCCCACAGCCACCAAAATTAATGAGGCTGTTGATAAAAAAAACAAACCAAAAACCCCAAAAGAAAAAAAGAAAAAAAGCCAGCCTCCTCCTGAAGTTTCGGACTTAATCATTTCCTTTTAATGCATCTTTGATTCTAGGTGACCTCTATGGCCCCTTCCAGCCCCATCTTTCTGTTATTCTGGATGCCCTCCCGAGGTCCTGAAATCTTTTCTGGCTTGGTCTTTTTGTTATTCTGGATGCCTCTGGAGATTCTTTCCCGTCTTGTCTCTCTGCGAATCTAGACACTCTCTGGAGGCCCCTTCCAGCTCCATCTTTCTGTTATTCTGGATGCCCTCCTGAGGTCCTGAAATCCTTTCTGGCTTGGTCTTTTTGTGATTCTGGATGCCTCTGGAGATTCTTTCCAGTCTTGTCTCTCTGCAAATCTAGACTCCCTCTGGAGGCCCCTTCCAGCTCCATCTTTCTGTTATTCTGGATGCCCTCCTGAGGTCCTGAAATCCTTTCTGGCTTGGTCTTTTTGTGATTCTGGATGCCTCTGGAGATTCTTTCCAGTCTTGTCTCTCTGTGAATCTAGACTCCTTCTGAAGGTCCCTTCCAGCTCCATCTTTCTGTTATTCTGGATGCCCTCCTGAGGTCCTGAAATCCTTTCTGGCTTGGTCTTTTTGTGATTCTGGATGCCTCTGGAGATTCTTTCCAGTCTTGTCTCTCTGTGAATCTAGACTTCCTCTGAAGGTCCCTTCCAGCTCCATCTTTCTGTTATTCTGGATGCCCTCCTGAGGTCCTGAAATCCTTTCTGGCTTGGTCTTTTTGTGATTCTGGATGCCTCTGGAGATTCTTTCCAGTCTTGTCTCTCTGTGAATCTAGACTTCCTCTGAAGGTCCCTTCCAGCTCCATCTTTCTGTGTCGTTGAACCTTCATGAAATCAGACATCTGATGGCCTCTTGTAGGAATTTTTGACCCTCTGGCTGGGAGAAGCAAGTTTGCTTACCGTAAACGGTTTTTCCATAGATAGCAGGATGAATTAGCCATGCTGTCATGGCTACTGTCAATCAGGCCCAGGAGGCGTAGCTTCAAAAGTGATGTCAGAGCTTTGCTCTGAGGCTGCACATGAGTTCCTGCACTGGAGTTGACTCTCCTCAGTCTGTGATTAACTGCACGTGTTTGATGAGCTGTAGGCTGAGAAGACAGCTTGCATTGTCACTTTTCGTAACAGAATTGTGTACACTGGATTATCCAGCTAGAGATCGTACGCTTAAGCTACTGGAAGGCCCGGAGCATTGGGATTGAAGGAGACAAAGAGCTGTGAAGGTCTGTTCTGCGAGTTGGTTCGTTGTTTATAGTACGCCAATGCTCTTTTACAGTCCAAGGTGTGCAATAATTTCTCCCAATCATTGCGATGCGGCTTTGGACAAAACGTTGGGAGCTCAATGAACTTGTTGAGGTGGAACTGGGAGATAACTTTCAGCAAAAAAGTTGGATGAGTTCGTAGAAGAACCTTGTGGTGGAAAAATTGGAGATACGGGTTATAATGTACCAATGCCTGTAACTCACTTATGCGTCGGACCGACGTAACTGCTGTTAAGAATACTACTTTCCAAGTGAGGTATTTCTTTCAAAATATATGTATTGGGTGAACATCACACTGTACAAAACAACAGATCAGTAATACAACATATCAGAAGCACCCAAATAAAATTTTTTCAATAATCCCCCCTACCCCCAACCCCCTCCCAGCCCCCCACCCCCCCTCCCCCTTCTCCTAGAGAATCTCCGGGCGCTATGAGGATCAGATAGCGACCAACACAGAATCTAGCATGTGCCCCATGGAAGGCCAGCCGGGTTAAGAGTGACTTGTCTCTAGGAGCTCCCCAAAGGCGCTAATTGCCTGACTTGAGGGTCCAAGTGAGGTATTTAATATGTGCAGAGTCTATCGGCTCAAATGGTGGTAACATTAATTGTTCTAGAACCAAATTGAGATTCCAGGGTACTGGCGGCTTGGAGACTGGTGGACGAAGATGAAGGAGACCTCGCATGAATCTAGAAACGGACAGGTGTAATGAAATTGGTTGACTATCCAAGAGTCTATGGTAGGCTGCAATGGCACTTAGGTGAACTCTGACTGAGGCAGTGGCAAAACCTGCAGTATACAAGGTGTGTAAATAGTCTAATAACTTGTCCGGAGTACAGGTGAGCAGGTCTAAACCCTTGGAGCTGCACCATGTCGCATATCTCTGCCACTTGAATTGATAACTGTGTCTGGTGGATGGTTTCCGGGATTCTAACATTATATCCTGGACTGTGATGGAGAAACCTTGTTCAGAGAAAAAGACCCATTCAACCTCCAAGCTGTTAGATGCAGAGACGAGTGGAGCAGGGTTCCCTACTTTTGTGACAGGAGGTCTTCGCATGGTGGTAGATGCAGCGGTGTGTCTGCTGATAGTTGCAGTATATGTGTGTACCATGGCTGTTGAGGCCATGCCGATGCTACTAGAATTAGTTGAGCCTCGTCCTGCATGCATTTTTGTAGAGTACGTGTGATGAGCGGAATCGGTGGAAACGCATACATCAACGGTTCTGTCCATGGTATAAGAAAAGCATCCTGGGCATCCCTGCAGGGGCTGGGCCACACAGAGCAAAAACGGGCCATCTTCCGGTTGAATTCGGTGACAAAGAGGTCTATCGAGGATCTTCCCCACTTGTGGAAGAGGGTTTCCGCTACGTCGGGATGGAGGGACCATTCGTGTGGGTGAAATACTCGACTCAATTTGTCCGCTTGAGTGTTGGTAATGCCGGGTATGTAAGTTGCCTGTAAGTGGATGGAGTGACTGTTTGCCCAGTTGAAGATGGTGAGGGCCTCTTTGCATAGTATCCAAGAGCCCGATCCTCCTTGTTTGTTGATGTAGAACATGGCTACTTGATTGTCCGTATACTCCATTACCCGGTGACCTTGGAGGTGAGCAACAAAAGTTCTGAGGGCATATCGTATCACTCGTAGTTCCAGGAAATTGATTTGATAGGACTGCTCCTGTCTGGTCCATAGACCTTGAGTTTGCAGGTGGTTGAGATGTGCTCCCCATCCCTTGTGGGAGGCATCTGTGGTGAGTACTGCATTGTGCGGGAGCAGAAGAAACGGGGCGCCCTTGGTGAGTGTTGAATGTTGTAGCCACCAGTCTAGTTCTTGGACTATGCCCTTCGTCAAGCGTAGTTTGTATGTCAACGGCTGTGAATGTTGTTTCCATTGTCTCTTGAGATCCCACTGAATCTGCCGCATGTGGAGACGTGCGTTGGACACTGTGTGAATCGACACCGCCATATGCCCTAGGATGATTAACACCTGATGGGCGGATGGGAATGGGGTGAACTTGAGAAGACGAAAAAGGTTGCGCATGGTAGACCGTCTTACCTGTGGCAGGAATACTCTGTATTTGACCGTGTCCAGGCAGGCCCCTATGAATTGAAGGTGCTGAGACAGTTGCAGGTGGGATTTCTGGTAGTTGACTACTAGGGCCCAATGTGGTGAGGCAACTGATAGTGTCGTGGAGGTGTTGGCGAAGTGTGCGTTGGGTGGAAGCCACAATTAGCCAATCGTTGAGATACGAAAATATTATTATGCTCTGCTGTCTGAGAAACGCCACCACCACTGCCATGCACTTGGTGAACACACAGGATGCTGTTGAGAGACCAAAGGGGAGTACCTTGTATTGGAAGTGCTGGCTGTTGACTTGGAAAGATAGGTATTGCCAGGAGGAAGGATGCATTGGAATATGAGTGTATGCATCTTTGAGGTCTATCGAACACATCCATGCATTGGGTTAGATCAGCAGTAAGATGGCTTTTAGGGATATCACTTGAACTTCTCTTTGGCAATGTATTTGTTGAGGTCTCGGAGATCCTCCGATTTCTTGGGTATGAGGAAATAGGGGGAGTAGAATCCTGTGTTCTGATGAGATGGTGGGAATGCGTTGAATCGCTCTTTGCTGTAACAGGGTGAAAATTTCTCTCTCCAAGAGGGTAAGATTGGTCTTGGTCCCTCGTAATGATAAGTGAGGGAGCTGAGGTAGAGAGGGAAAGGGGATTCGGTAGCCAAGACGAACAATGTCCAGTACCCACTGATCTGTTGTGATGGCTTGCCAATGTTGGATATGCTTCTGTATGCCCCCTGCTAACACCTTCTCTGATGGTGGCGTGGGTGCAGTTAAAAAGACTGGACCGGTTTATTGGAGGTGGTCAATTGCTGAGCCTGTTGGCGTTGAGGGCGTGGGCGACCCCTTCGAATTTGTGAAGTCTGGTTCTGTGGCCGAACCTGCGGTTGGTAAGGAGCAGGTCTGTACGACGCATACAGCTGGTATGCTCTCCGTTGGAAAGGCTGTCTCCTAGGGGGAGCATAATATCTGCGTGACGAAGAGTACGGATGCGGGGCAGTGAGCGATTGGACCGCCACCGACTGTTCTTTAAGTTGGGCTACAGTCTCCTGGAACCTGGTGCCAAACAAATTGTCTCCCTTACAGGGTAAGTTAGACAATTTGTCGTGTACGTCGTCCCTGAAGGAACTTGCTCTAAGCCAGGCCATACGTCGTGCTGCAATCAACGCTGCTGAGGTACGCGAGGAGGCCTCAAATCCCTCATATACTGTCCGCAAGAGATGCCTGGTGGCCTCTTCCATGTCTCTGATGAGGTCCGGGTTCTCAGAAGTGGGGTCCGAAACTTGGAACATGTCCTTCACACATTGGATCAACTCATAGATGTACTGTACTAAATAAAATTGGTGATGGTTGATCCGAGCTGCCAGCATTAAAGACTGAAAAGCTCATTTCGCAAAGTCATCCAAGGATCTCAGATCCCGTCCCGGGGGTGCTGCAGAGTGAAGTTTGGACTTTTTGGCCTTTGCAATGGCGGACTCCACGACGATGGAAGCATGTGGTAATTGAGGGGTAGCATAATATGGGAATGGTTGCATCTTATATTTGAGGTCCGTCTTCCGAGACACTGCCGGGAGTGTGAAGGGTATCTCCCAGGATTTTTCTAGAACCGAATTGAGTACCTCATGTACGGGTAGCGCAGTGGGTTCTGAAGGTAGGTCAAAAATCTTTAAGAGGTCAAGGGTGTCTGCCCTCGGGCCCAGCACCTTCTGGATTTGTATGTTCAGTGTCTTACCCATCTTATCCAAAAACTTTGGATATGTTAAGTCCTACGGTGGGGAGTAAGGTTCCGCTGGGCCCTCTTCTGGATCGGAGGGGTATCCCATGGAGGAATCCGAGGATGTCGTAGGCATCACCAGAGAGACTGGTCTAATGACAGGTTCTGGTGCAGGTGGCACCCCTGGTGATAATGGGGATTGGGCCCATGGAGACGGCGACCTGGATCTTGAAGGCGATTTGTGAGTGGAGGGATGTGGAGATTGTCCATCCCCGCTTGGCGAGGAACCTGGCATATGGAAGGAAGCTTGCATGATCTCATAGAATCCGGAGAGAGCCATGGATAAATTAAAGAAGGCCTCCTTGGGGGAGTGGCCAAGATGGCGCTGGAGAAAGACTCTGGGTTGTGAGCTCCGCAAAGTTGCTTTCTACATAGTAACTTTGTTTCCTGTTAAGGCCCCTTCGGGATGCCTCACACGAAGCGGAAAGGACGGGTGAGAGAGGGAGTCCCGACCCCCTCGAGACCCGCGTTAATCCAGACAACTTTGACGGGTTTCCACCCTACCTCAGAGCAAAAAGCCCCGGAGAGTCCCGTTGGGCAGCAAGGCGGGGAGCAAACGCCTCTGCCCCTGGGAGACGTCACGCTTAGTCCCGGGGCTCCAACTACCCCCACCCCACCCGGATACGCCGACACTGCCGCTTACCCAGGTTCTACCCGAGGACGGATGGCGTCCCCAGATTGGAGCCCAGTCGGAGAGGGAGCCGCAGGAGGGACGGCGATAATTGAAGATCAGGAGGTTCCTTTTACCTCCTCTCCCCGGGTGGAGGAAAATGGTGGAGTAAATCGAGCGGGGCCTGGCGAGAAAGTGGCCGGACCGGCTAAGGAAACAGCCACTATACCGAGAGACCAAGAAAATCAAGGTATTTTTGTACCTCAAGCTTTAAACTTGTCTCCTCTCTTAGCGATGGAAAAACCTAAAGTTGTCACGAATGAATCTATATGGCAGGCAATAATGACTATGCAAAAAGTTATATTAAATCTATCTTCAAATATAAAGGACATGCAAACTTCTATATGTAATTTAACTCCAGAAATTAACCAACATTCTACCAAGATGATTAAAGTAGAGGAAGAAATATGCCAGATTAAGAAAGTGCAACTTACAATAATAAAAGGAGAACATTTGCTTGTAAAGAAGGTGGAAAGTATTGAAAATTCCTTGAGATATAATAACTTATGAATTATAAACTTTCCTAAATGCAAAATGACTTCTCCGAAGGAGCAATTGAAAAATTACTTCCAAGAGATACTATTAATATCTGCAGAAAAGTTACCCGCAATCCAAAAGGCTTATTTCTTTTTGAAAAAAGGAGAGAAATCCCCACAAGGGAATTTACCATCAGAAGGAGCTTCATTGAATGTGACGGAGTTAATAGAATCCTCGTATAGCTCTCAAGTAGAGATGCGTGGGACTTTGTTGGTAAAATTTAAATATTTGGAAGAAAGAGATAATGTGCTTAAAATATTTCTAGCTAAAAGATCTATGCTGTACTTGGGACAAAAAGTCTGGTTTTACCCGGATGTTTCACCAGAGACACAGACAAGACGGAAGAAATTTCTAATTCTTGCTAATCAAGCAAGAACCTTTGGGTTTCAAGCTAATGTCAGGTTTCCTTGTAAATGTGTATTGAAAGTTGAAGGGAAAAAATTTGTATATTATGAGCCTGAGCCATTAGCTGAATACCTTGAGAACCGAAGGAATCAAGGAATAGTGGCTGAATAATAACATCTATTGAAAGTTGGTGTATGAAGGAATCTCTGAGAATCTCTCTCTTTTATAACTGTTACAGTTTTGTAATTGCAGTATTGTAATAATTTTGCTCTGACACTCTCCCTCTCTAGTTTTGTAACATGGGGAAAAGAATTTGAGTTTGAGCTTTTTGGGGTTGGGAAATGTTTAGGATAAACATGTATGTTTGTTTAATTCTTACTCCTGCATTTATGAAAAAAGTTTGAATGTATCAAATATTGAAAAGTGCAAAATTAAAAATTAAAAAAAAAAAAAAAAGGCCTCCTTTGTTTGGGGAGGCATCGGAGGGTGAGGCGAAGCCGAGGGGTGTCCCGGTGGTATCGCCGCTTTAAGGATGTCCGAGTCTGGCGGTGGTGAGAGGTAACGGGTCACCCGGGCAGACTTTGATAATTTATGTTTCTTCGAGAGGGGCTCCTGTAGCATATCCTCTGTGGACCTGTGGTGCGACGCAGAGGAGAGGTCTGAGAAAACCTGGCGTGATGGCGAGGAAGATCCCGAGGAGACAGATGTAACATGGTGTTGTGCCTCGCTCTCGGATGGGGACGATGATCCGGAGCAGCTGGGATGTACCGTAGACTGTGTCCCCTGTGGTTTCCCTGAGGGCTGCATCGTCCTGTAAGCCACTTTCAGTCCCGGCATTGATGCCTGCGTTGCTGGCGCCAGGAGCAGACGTATGGGAGACATCCTGTGTTTTTTCCCGTGCTCCTGCGTCGATATGCGCTGTGGGTGCGTCGATGATTTGTCCCCTGGTGTCGTCGATGCATGCTTCCTTTTCTCGTGCATCTTCGTGGTGGGCGTAGTCTTCGAGGGTCGCTTCTGCGTCGGTGTCACCGCCACATCAAGCGTCGTTATGCTAGATGCGCCTTGTGTCAGCGTCGATGTGGCAACGCCGTGCGTCGGCGCAGATGAGGATGTGCCATGTGTCTGCACCGATGAGGCGTTTCGTGATGCCGGCACGCCATGTGGCTTGGTCGAAGCCTCGGTTTGCGTCGCGGGCTGTTTGGCCATCCGGCTCACCGACGCATTGCAACCGTGGTAGTCGGTGCGTTTTTGGTCTCGGCCTTGAGGCCTGTCGTGTTTGGGCTTCTTTCCATGCTATGTGCCCGACCTGGCTGTCGCCAGTTCCAGGGACGATGCTCGACGCATTTCTGGGGGCGTTGGAGCGGCCGGTCCCGGTGAAGATTGGGCCTCCGAGGATGGAGCGTAGGAGCCCTGTTTACGGTCTGTCAGCGCCGTCATCTTCTCGTCGCGCTGACGACACACCCTGGGGGACATTTTGCCGCACAGCGGGCAGGTCTGCATCGGGTGGTCTGGGCCTTGCCGCAGGGGCACGGTTTAAACCCCAATGGTCGTCCTCCTTCTTTCCTACCGTGTTCCTTCATTTTTTGGGTGATTTTCTGTCTTTTTGTGAAGTTTTTTCTTTTCAGAGCTGAGGTGGTCTGAAGCTCCGAGTGCGATCCCACGTGCGGAAAAACAGACTGAGGAGAGTCAATTCCAGCGAGGGAACTCATGCGCAGCCTCAGAGCAAAGCTCTGACATCACTTTTGAAGCTCCGCCTCCTGGGCCTGATTGACAGTTCCCATGACAGCATGGCTAATTCAGCCCTGCTATTGACGGGAAAATGAAGTGCATGCAGTGCATGTGAATTTATCTGAGATTCTACTGCCCTGGCCTGGCTTTCCTTTGGCTGAAAATGGGCTGCTAAAAGAATTTAAAAAGTGATAACTCAAAATAGCATTTTGAATTGATAGGGGGGAGGATTTGCCATGGTACTTGTATCTGGAGAGGACAGGTTCCTTCTTCAGAAATCATAGCTCGGTTGGGGGTGGCCATGGTGGGTTCTCCTTCTGCACCCACGCAGCCCACAGCAATAGTGTTAGAGTTTGCTCCCCCAGAGGGGAGGAGTTAGCAATCTGTATGAGTGAACTCCCCAGGAGGGAGGAGTTAGCACTCTGTTATAATCTCCGTGCTACGTTGCAATCTGTTATGGTTCTGATGTCTGATGGATGGAGACACTAGATGAGAGCTAGCACTGAAGTGGGAGGAGTGAGCACACTGTAGTAAATAGGTGAATCCTTGGGCCAATGGCAGATGACAGCACCCCCAGGAGGATATCCTGAGAGGGACCACTGGCTAGGCTTGAGTATGGAGACAGACACAGATAGTTCTTTTATTAGACAGGTTAGTAGAACCACCAGAGGTGGCAGTAGTGAGCTGATATGCCCGGCAGGGCTGGAGTCCCTCAGATACTGGAACTGCGATCCCAGGGTTGCTGAGCTGTAAGGAGATTATAGTGAATAGACAGGGTATGCTGAATACATAGCCAGTAGTAGATAACAATCTCACATAGAATCTTAAAGAGGCTCAGTAGCTGGAAAGGGTTAGGCCCTCGAGGAGCGAGTACCTGGTTCCAGGGAAAGCTGAGAGAGCGGTGGTAACTCACAAATGTCTGTACCTGCGATAGCTTCCAGGCAGTAGAGAATCTTCAGAGTGTTTAGGAACATGGGCCCTCGAGGAGTGAGTACCGGTTCCTATCTGCAATCTGAAATAGAGAAAAGAGAGCGAGGCCTCCGAGGAGCGGGTACCCCTGGTAAGTCCGAGGAGGCAGAGTAGCTTGGACGAATCCATAGTAGTCTGTTGCTGTCCTTGCTAACTCGAATAGTCAGTGTAAGTGAAGACCTTTTATGTTGGAAGCGGATGACGTCAATACAGGGGGACACCCCTGAGGTTCGCGCCCTTGCTGTTATGCATGCGCACCCTACGTCATCAGGAACAGGGCGGATACGCGTTGAGCTGGTCCGGGGACGCCAGGGAGAAGCGGCATGGAGACGCCGCGGCAGCAAGCTGTCCATCAGGCCCGGAGGGAGTCGCCATAGAGGTAGAGAGGGTGGAGCGAGGGCGAAGAGCAGGCCTGAACACAACAAATAGGAAGAAACTGCTGGCAAGTGTGGTGATTGAGCCAGTGCTGAGTCTAGTGGAAAGTGCTCTAAACATCAAAATCACAGAACATATAGAAAGACATGGTTTAATGGAACAAAGTCAGCATGGCTTTACCCAGGGCAAGTCTTGCCTCACAAATCTGCTTCACTTTTTTGAAGGAGTTAATAAACATGTGGATAAAGGTGAACCGGTAGATGTAGTATACTTGGATTTTCAGAAGGCGTTTGACAAAGTTCCTCATGAGAGGCTTCTAGGAAAAGTAAAAAGTCATGGGATAGGTGGCGATGTCCTTTCGTGGATTGCAAACTGGCTAAAAGACAGGAAACAGAGAGTAGGATTAAATGGTCAGTTTTCTCAGTGGAAGGGAGTGGACAGTGGAGTGCCTCAGGGATCTGTATTGGGACCCTTACTGTTCAATATATTTATAAATGATCTGGAAAGAAATACGACGAGTGAGATAATCAAATTTGCAGATGACACAAAATTGTTAAGAGTAGTTAAATCACAAGCAGATTGTGATAAATTGCAGGAAGACCTTGTGAGACTGGAAAATTGAGCATCCAAATGGCAAATGAAATTTAATGTGGATAAGTGCAAGGTGATGCATATAGGGAAAAATAACCCATGCTATAGTTACACAATATTGGATTCCATATTAGGTGCTACAACCCAAGAAAGAGATCTAGGCGTCATAGTGGATAACACATTGAAATCGTCGGTGCAGTGTGCTGCGGCAGTCAAAAAAGCAAACAGAATGTTGGGAATTAGAAAAGGAATGATGAATAAAACGGAAAATGTCATAATGTCTCTGTATCACTCCATGGTGAGACCGCACCTTGAATACTGTGTACAATTCTGGTCGCCGCAACTCAAAAAAGATATAATTGCGATGGAGAAGGTACAGAGAAGAGCGACCAAAATGATAAAGGGGATAGAACAGCTCCCCTATGAGGAAAGACTAAAGAGGTTAGGACTTTTCAGCTTGGAGAAGAGACGACTGAGGGGGGATATGATAGAGGTGTTTAAAATCATGAGAGGTCTAGAACGGGTAGATGTGAATCGGTTATTTACTCTTTCGGATAGTAGAAAGACTAGGGGACACTCCATGAAGTTAGCATGGGGCACATTTAAAACTAATCGGAGAAAGTTCTTTTTTACTCAACGCACAATTAAACTCTGGAATTTGTTGCCAGAGAATGTGGTTCGTGCAGTTAGTATAGCTGTGTTTATAAAAGGATTGGATAAGTTCTTGGAGGAGAAGTCCATTACCTGCTATTAAGTTCACTTAGAGAATAGCCACTGCCATTAGCAATGGTTTCATGGAATAGACTTAGTTTTTGGGTACTTGCCAGGTTCTTATGGCCTGGATTGGCCACTGTTGGAAACAGGATGCTGGGCTTGATGGACCCTTGGTCTGACCCAGTATGGCATTTTCTTATGTTCTTATGTTCTGCGCTGTAAAGCTTTAGGTGGTTTTTTTCCCTTCAGGTGTGAAGGTTCCTTAGCAGGAAGTAAAGGGAAACTACATTTCCCAGATGCCCTAGTAGTCAGCCCCTGGAAGTGTTGGGGGCAGGGAAACAAAGAAGCGGTGTCTTCCTAGGGAGGGGTAGGCTAACTCGTATAAAGAGAGGGGCCCTCCAGGAGGCAGGGAGAGCAGCAGGCAATCCAGGAGAGCTGAATGGAAGGTGAGGAGGGTGGAGAGGCTGAGGCAGAAGGCGCACCTTTATTCTAAGGTCAGCCCTAAGATTATCTCACTTTCCCTGTTCACTTCTGGATAAGAGTCTCTAGCGCTGTTATGGGTTAGAGTTGCTAGGTCTATTACTGAAAGAGGTTTGATTTAAATGCTGAGAGCACTTATTTTTGTTGGAAACCAAGTAGGAACTACTACGAAGAAAAGTAATTGTTTTAGGGGTTAACAGTAACTATGAGCTCGTGGCTGTGTAAAAAGGGTTATTGCATTAAACTGTGGCCGCTGCTGAGAATTGTAATTAAGGCTACGTGGCTGACCTAGGGAGCCCTTCTTCTGATGGGGATTTTCCCATGCTACTTTATATCTGGGAGAATTAGGAGTCGCCGTTGTATTAAACCTGCATTGCCTGTGCGTACGTTGAAGGAAAGCATAGTAGAGCAGAGAGAAAGAAGCTTGTTGTTTTATTTCAATGAATCACTGGATTAAAAGGATAGCAAATCAAAGCTCACACTGATTAGGTGGAAATAAGCTTCCAAGCAAGAAGTCACCCCAGAGGACCCGTCACTAGGGGGCGCCGCGCCACACAAGAAAGAAAAAAGCAAGAGTAAGGGAGAAAGAAGGCCTGAGGAAAGGATCTCCAAATCTCAGCTCGATCATCGCCTTCGACTAGTTCTTTTCTCGGTCCCATTAGGGGCATCACTGCCTACAAAGACCCCTCTTTTGTCCAGGAATGATCCGGCTCCTCGAGCCCTACACGAGTTGCTTCTGAAGTGCTTTACCGCACACAGACCAAACGGCTTCCTGGAAAGAACAGAGGGGCCTGCCCTGCGTCAAGTTGTACAGACCCCCCTGGGCTTAATGAGGTCACCGACGTACACTCACACACCTGTAAATAGAATAAGATTATTTATTAGTCTGGCGCTAACTAGTACACTCATTTTTCTGTTATATAAAAAACAAGGTTTTAAAAGATTCTCAGGGTGGCCACCACACGGATTTGCTGGTGTCACAATTCAACATGTGACATTAACGGTCCCCAAACAGGGTCTGTCCAGACATGGGGCAGGAAGGCATAGATTATAAAAGAATTTTAGTCCTTAGCTCTGTGTGTGTTTCTCTCAGTGCTATACGGTGGCTCAGTCTGATCCCTCGGGTATATGCTCAGTATGTGCAGACACTGTGCCATATCTCACACCCCCGTCTGCAGTGACCGCTCCCCTGGGCGAGTCCTCAGCTGCGGCAGTCTCTCTCGCTCCCCCAGAAAGCCTTGCCAGTCCTGCGTGCCTTTGTAAACATGCATGCCTTCTGCATTGTGTGTAGAAGTGCTCTGGGTTCGTCCCGGAAGCCCGCCTCTTGCTGGAGTCTTTCACATGTCTAGCACGTGGTCAAAAGGTCAGCCCCGTGTGTAGCCCGTGTGAACCTTCTGGTGCTTTATCAGCTCAGACCGCCACCTGAAGCCCTTTCCACACTCAGTACATGGAAAGGGTCTTTCCCCCGTGTGGGTTTTCAGGTGCGTCGTCAGATGCTGACGCTGGATGAAGTTCTTCCCGCATTCGGTACACTTATACGGCCTCTCCCCCGTGTGGATCCTCTCGTGGATGATGAGCGAGGTGTGCCGCCGGAAGCTCTTCCCACACTCGTTGCAGATGTAGAACCTCTCCCCCATGTGAGTCCTCTGGTGTTTTATAAGATCCGAGTTCCGAATGAAACCTTTCTCACATTGAGTACATTGAAATGGTCTCTCTTGCGCTTGCTGCTTCGGGGGCTCAGCGAGGCCCTGGCACAGCCCAGAACGCTGGGTGCACTCAGAGGAGGTCTGTGGTCCTTCCACCGGCACGCCCTGCGGCATGGCACTGTCTGTTGCACTGCCCACGGCCGTGTCCTTCTTCGTGGGCTGCTCCAGTCTGTCTCCTGCAGGGTGCCCCGGCTGCTGACCCCCGCAGTTCTGCTCCCTCTCAACACAAGGGGCAGTGCCGTCCTTGGATTCTCCAGAGAACGCCGGCTGCGGCACGGAGACTTCGGGACTTATTACATGATGATTCTCCTTCCCGTTTTTATTCATCCACGCGTCATCACCTGGAGAAAGAGAGACCCAAAATAACTCTATGGTAGCGTGGTAAAGGCAACTTCAAAGCATAGAGAGGCCACTGACCCATCTTTTAATAACGTTTCCTACAGACTCTGGGCTGGCAACCTCATCTGTTTGCAACCCCCAACTTACCAGCAGTGCAAACAAAAACATTGCTGTGTAGCGCCTGGAAAGCACATCTGCCACTCTTGTCTCACCGGGTTTGAATTCTGGAAGGCTTTAAGCAGCTGCCGGCAATGCCTGGGAAATTATAGGACATGGTTCTCAACCCTGTCCTGGGGACCCCCCCCCAGCCAGTCGGGTTTTCAGGATATCCACAATGAATATGCAAGAGAGAAAATTTGCATGTTATGGAGGCAGTGTATGCAAATTTTCTCTCATGCATATTCAGTGTGGAGTTCCTGAAAACCCGACTGGCTGGGGGGGTCCCCAGGACAGGGTTGAGAACCACTGGATGGACATCACAGACCAATGGGATGCAGTGTGTGATGCCACTCCTGACAGACTGGATCAGAAGTATTATATATCAGATAGAAAACGGACAGTCCCATACGAGAACCTTTTGGTTGTAAAATAAATCTCTGTTTTCCCAGCATTTCTCGTAAGTTCCTGCTTATTTGTTTTGACTGTCTCCTGATTCCATTTCAGGCTCAGTTCCTGCCATGCCCCAGGGCAAATATCCTCCTGATGATGCTTTACACTCCTTGTTATTTGTAAACCGGGTTGATGTGATGCCTATCATGAAACTCGGTATAACAAAAACAATAAATAAATAAATAAATGATGCCACGGTGAAAGGGGTAGCACTGTACTCCGAACACTGACAACAGATACGGCGATGAATCCTTTCCTAGAGTCCCTAAGTCTCTCTCTGCTCTGCAGACTGTACACTTCCTCGTCAGTCACTCCACTTTAAGGCTTCAGTCAATGCTCCAAAACCCTAAATGTCTCTGATGCTCCCTCTCCCTGTGCCTGACCTTCCCATCTCTGCAGCACAGTCACCACCAAGCAGCCCAAAGCGCTTGGAAATGGCCTCCCCAGGGAAGTGATGGAGTAACAGAATTCAGGAAAAGCCTGGGATAAGCACAGAGGTAAAGCTGGAAGCCAGACGGGGCCTGCAGACGAGCCGGGCCTTGCTGACAGACAGAGAGAGTGCTGCTAAGGATAAGGGTGTAAGGTCATGGGGGGACACCGAAGGCAGGGCACAACCGGGCAAGCTGGGTGACCCGAGAGTTCCTTCTCAGCTGGTTTGTGCTGCGTCTCTTTACCTGTGTCACGTCTCTGTATAAAACACAGAGAAATTACTACTTAATCTGATAATTTCGTTTTCCTTAGTGTAGACAGATTGACTCAGGACAGTGGGTTATGCACCTCTGCCAGCAGATGGAGACAGAGCAAGCTGACATCACAGTATATATAACCCTGCTGTGACCCTAGCCTGCCAGTATTCTCTTCAATGGACAGACTAGCAAAAACCTTGATTAAAAACAGTCAATCATTTCTGTACTCAACCAACAGGAAATATTGAACTCAGGTAAAGAATGTATGTACCCCAATTTAGGATCTGGGTAACACTTACCGGTAATCCCCTCAGTCAGGACCATTAACACAATCATTCGGCAGCCAAGGGCGGGAAGCTGAGTCCATCTGTCTTCACTAAGGAAAACGCAATTATCAGGTAAGCAGTAATTTTTACTTTCCTAGCATGTAGACAGATGGACTCAGTACCAGTGGGATGTACCCAAGCCTCTTCCGAATAGGATGGGAGGCTACGCGTGGTCCAGTCAACACCAACCATGCAAAGGCTGCGTCCTCCCGGGCCTGCACATCCAGATGATAATACCTGCAAAAGGTTTGAAAGGAGGACCACGTCGCAGCTCAGCACATGTCGACAGGAGACAACAATCTAACCTCTGCCCATGACACTGCCTGAGCCCTAGTGGAATGAGCCCTAAACTGAGTAGGCAATGGCTTTTCAGTATCCACATACGCGGCCATGACTATCTCCTTAATCCAGCAAGCTATTGTAGCCCGCGAGACTCGTTCTCTCTGCTTTCCTCCACCATGAAGGACAAACAGACGATCCGTGTTTCGGAAAAGTTGAGCAAACTCCAGATACCACACAACATGTCTCTTGACATCCGAAGGGCATAAGTGATACTCTTCTGTACCTCTTCCCTTATCTAAGGACGGCAAGGAAATGGACTGATTCAAGTGAAAATCCGAGACCACTTTAGGCAAGAAAGAGGGAACAGTACGCAGCTGTATCATCCTTGGAGTCACCCGAGGAACGGCTCCCAGCAAGATAAGGCCTGCAGCTCGGAAATTTGATGCGCAGAACATATTGCCACCAGAAACACTGTTTTCAAGGTCAATAACCACAAGGAAAGGCTACACAGCGATCTAAAAGTAGGGCCCGCCAAGAAATCCAACACCAGGTTAAGACTCCACAAGGGAACCGGTAACCACAAGAGAGGACAAAAATGTTTTACTCCCTTCAAGAAACAGGCCACATCAGGATGAAATGATAAGGATTCATCATTCATCTGGCCCCTGAAACAGGAAAGAGCCACTACCTGTACCTTCAAGGAATTAAGGGCCAAGCCTTTATTTAACCTGTCCTGCGAAAATTCCAAAATGAGAGGGATCAACTTAAAGAGGAGCAACACCTCGATCCTCACACCAAGTCTCAAATACTTGCCAAACCCGCACATAGGCTAAGGCAGTGGAGAACTTTCGAGCCCGTAGCAAGGTGGCAAATACCGCAGAAAAATATCCATACTTCAACAAGCGAGCCCTCCCAAGGGCCATACCATAAGACAAAACAGAGTCAGATCTTGTGAAGGACAGGACCCTGCTGCAAAAGATTCTTGTGTGGTGGAAAACGAAGGGAGGTCTCTACCAGGAGTCTTCACAGATCTGCATACAATGGTCTCCTGGGCCAATCCAGTGCCACCAGGAGCACCATCCCCTTGTGGGCTTAAATCCTGCTAACTATTCTGGCCCAACAGGGGCCATGGGGGAAAGGCATAAAGAAGCTTGTCTTCCGGCCAGACCTGCACAAGAGTATCGATACCAAAGGACCTCGGATCTCTCCTGCGACTGAAGAATCAAGGAACCTTCGCATTGTGAGAAGTCGCCAGCCAATCTAGGAATAGAAAGCCCCAGTAAGCCACTATCAACTGAAATGCCTCATCCGACAAAACCCATTCTCCTGGGTCTAGACTCTCCCTACTGAGAAAGTCTTCTCTCACGTTGTCTTATCCTGTAATGTGAGAGGCCATTCCATAAGTTGGTCTATTTCCTTCGACACTTGCTGCTCAGGAAAGAGATCTGGGTGTCATAGTGGATAATACTTTAAAATCATCGGCTCAGTGTACTGCAGCAGTCAAAAAGCAAACAGAATGTTAGGAATTATTAGGAAGGGATTGGTTAATAAACGTAAAATGTCATATGCCTCTGTTTCGCTCCATGGTGAGACCACACCTTGAATACTGTGTACAATTCTGGTCACCGCATCTCAAAAAGGATATAGCCGCACTGGAGAAAGTGCAGAGAAGGGCAACCAAAATGATAAAGGGAATGGAACAGCTCCCCTATGAGGAAAGACTAAAGAGGTTAGGGCTGTTCATTTGGAGAAGAGACGACTGAGGCGGGATATGATAGAAGTCTACAAAATCATGAAAGGACTTGAACAAGTTAATGTAAACAGTTATTTACTCTCTCAGATAATAAAAGGACGAGGGGGCACTCCATGAAGTCAGCAAGTGGCTCATTGAAAACAAATTGAAGAAAATTCTTTTTCACTCAGTGCATAGTTAAGCTCTGGAATTCAATGCCAGAGGATGTGGTTACAGCAGTTAGTGTATCTGATTTGGATAAGTTCCTAGAGGAAAAATCTATAAACTGCTATAACGGTAATTAATAAGCAATAGTAGCTTGTGATCTACCAAATATTTAGGTACTTGCCAGGTACTTGTGACTTGGATTGGCCACTGTTGGAAACAGGATACTGGGCTTGATGGACCCTTGGTCTGACCCAGTATGGAAAATCGTACGTTCTTGGTTCCTCCCTGCCGATTGATGTAAGCCACTGTCGTTGTATTGTCCGACATTACTCGGACCGCTTGACCCTGCAGCTGTCGCTGAACTGCAAGAATGCCAACCAGACTGCCCAGGCTTCCAGGCAATTGATGCTCTAGAGAAACTCTTCTGAATTCCAGCATCCTTCCGCCATTAGTTCCTGACAGTGAGCTCCTCAATGAGTCTGTGGGTTCATATGAGAGCAGGGAGTGCTGAAGAGGACGTATATTTATTTATTTAACAGTTTTATATACCGACCTTCATAGTAAATAACCATATCGGATCGGTTTACAATAAACAAGAATATAACTGGGGTAGCAATTCAAGTAAACGAAAGGTGAACAATAGGTAGGAATGAGTCAAAAGTTACAATCAACAGGGTAAGAGAACTTGGAAGCTCGCAGGAAGCTGGAAGGAAGACGAGGCAGGAAATAAATAAATACAAAGTGTTACCATAGTGCGTACGGGTTAAAGCTTAATGGTGCTTTAAACTGGAAGAGTCAGAGTCCATTCGTGAGAGTGAAACACCGTGACGGGTAGGCGTGACGGACAACTAGTGATTGTCTGGTGGGTCGGCGAAGGCTTGGTGAAAGAGCCAGGTTTTAAGTCGTTTTCTAAAAGTTAACAGGCAAGGCTCTACTCTGAGGCTAGATGGGATGCTATTCCAAATAGATGGGCCAGCTATTGAAAAAGCTCTGTCCTTTGTCATCGAGAGGCGTGAGGCTTTAGTAGGAGGGAATTTCAGAGTGCCTTTGAGAGTATCTCTGGTTGGTCTGTTAGAGGAGTAGAGTTTGAATGAAATTTCCAGGTTGAGTTGAAGATGATGATGGATAGCTTTATGAATTACTGTGATTGATTTGTATAGAATTCTGAAATTAACTGGTAACCAGTGTAGGTTCCTGAGGATGGGACAGATGTGTTCGCTGCAGCTGGTACTGGTCAGCAATCTCGCAGCCGCATTTTGTAACATCTGCAGTGGTTTGGTAGTGGATTTGGGGAGGCCTAGGAAAAGAGCACTGCAGTAGTCTCTTTTGGCGAACAGTAGCGCTTGGAGGACTGTCCTGAAGTCGTGGAAGAATAAGAGTGGTTTAAGACGTTTCAGAGTCTGCAGTCTGAAGAAACAGTCTTTGGATGTTGTGTTGACCATTTTCTTAAGGTTTAGTCGATTGTCTAGTATTACCCCAAGGTCTCTAACCTGCTTGCAGTTAATGTGAGGGCTGTGTGGTGATGGAGAGGAGATATTGATTTCGTTTGAGGAGATGTGGAGCAGCTCTGTCTTAGAGGCGTTGAGAACCAGGTTTAAGCTGTTAAGTAGGTTAGTGATGGATAGAAGGCAGTTGTTCCAATGGGTGAGCGCTTTTGAGATTGATTCTGTTATTGGGATTAGAATCTGTACGTCATCTGTGTACAGATAATGAATTAGGTTGAGGTCTGTTAACAGTTGGCAGAGGGGGAGGAGGTAAATATTAAAGAGGGTAGGAGATAGGGAGGAACCCTGAGGTACGCCAAGAGTTGATTTAGTTATGGGTGACTATTGTTGATTTTGACTTTGAAAGTCCTATTGCTGAGGAAGGACGAACCAATTGTGGGCAGATCCGGAGATGCCGATGTCTGTTAGGCGATCCAGCAGGATGGTATGGTTGACGGTGTCGAATGCCGCTGAGATGTCTAACAGGATTAACAGAAAGGAGTGTCCTTTGTCTAACCCCATGATAATATGGTCAGTGAGTGAAATGAGAAGGGTCTCCATGTTGCGTGATTTACGAAAACCATATTGCGATGGGTATAGAATCTTGTGGTCTTCGAGATATTCAGAAAGTTGGGTGTTTACCAGTTTCTCCGTTAGTTTGGCGACGAATGGGAGGTTCGAAATGGGTCTGAAATTAGCTAAAACATTCGGATCTAAGTTGTGTTTCTTGAGGAGGGGCTTGAGTGAGGCGGTTTTTAGACTGTCTGGGTAGCTTCCTTGCGTTAGAAGACTGTTTATGATACTGGTCAGAGGTCCTGAGATCGCATTTGGGATGAGAAGCAGGAGTCTCGATGGGATGTTATCGGCCGGATGGCTTGATGGTTTCTGCCTTTTTAAAAGGGATTCAATCTCTTTGGTGGAGATTGACTCAAAACTGTCGAATTTAGGTCTAGTGAGAGACTGGGGATTCTCACGAGATTTGGGAGGTGTAGTATTTGAAGGCAGGAGGGCGAGAGTATTTAAGATCTTCTGTTGAAAGAATGAAGCAAGTTCATTAGCCTTGTGAAGAGCATGTTCATCTGGAATAGGTGGGGGGGTAGATTTGGTGATTTGTGTCACGTAGGCGAATAGGGCCTGGGCATCATATTGGAAATGATGTATTTTGTTTGCATAGTATTCCTTTTTTTTCTGTAGAATGGCAGTCCTGTAGTGATGTAAGAATCCCTTGTATGTAGAAAGTGTAGAGGTGTTGGGGGTTTTGCGCCATCTATTTTCTTTATGGCGTAAGGTCTGTTTCATTTGTTTAAGTTCAGCGCTGAACCAGGGTTGATTTCCCTTTTTTGTTGGGTTGATTGTTTTGGAGATCATAGGGCACCATTTATTTGCGACAGCTTCTGTGATCTTTTGCCAGGAGGAAAGGGCTGAGTCGGGGTTGGCTAAGTCTAAGTTAGATAGTTCTTTGGAGAGCTGATCGCTGAGTGTATCCGATGGACATGCTTTCCTGAATTGAATGGTGGAAAGGTGTGTGGCGGTGTGTGTCTGTTTGTGTGTGGAGAAGGAGGATTCTATCAGGAAATGATCTGACCAAGGGATTGGGGTACAGGAAGGTTCTCCTTTGCAAGTGAGATTGGAGTTGATGAATATTTGATCCAGCGTGTGTCCAGCTTTATGTGTAGGGCTGTTGATGGTCGGAGTGAATCCCATAGCGCCGAGGGTGGTGAGGAGGGCTTCGCAGTTTGCAGAAAGAGGTGTTGCGTTAGTATGGAGGTTGAAATCCCCCATGATCATTGTAGGAAGGTCTGAATTAATATGTTTCACGATGGATTCTATAAGAGGTGAAGGGTCCGTTTCTAGAACTCCCGGGGGAGCGTAGACTAAGAGTATTTGTAGATGTTTTGACTTGACTAGACCCATTTCCAATTTGGACTCTGTCTTGATTGAGAGAGCGGTCAGTCTGAGTTCTTTCTTGGAGGCAAGAAGAAGTCCGCTTCCTCTTTTTTTGTGTCTATGGAAGGTGAAAATGTCATATGTCTGGATGGGTAGTTGGTTGGTTAAGGCTATGTCCGAGTTTTTTAACCAGGTTTCTGTGATGGCACAGATGTCTGGGTTGGAATCCACAAGGTAATCATTGAGAATATGTGTCTTCTTAGTTAAGGATTGCGCGTTGAAGAGGGTGACTGAGAGAAGTGTGAGGCCTAGAAGTTGGTTTAATGGAGATGTCATGATAGGGATGATTCTTTTTTGTATGACGTTGGTGGTATTAGTTGAAGGTATTCTCCTTTGGTTGTGAATGATGGGGATGTTGTAAGTGTGCATGATGCGTGGAATTCTGGAGGAGGTTTGGTCTGAGACGAATGGTTGAAAGAAGGTGTCTGTCTGATTGAGGAGGTTGGGGAGTTTTTGGAAGTGTTGTAAGTTTGTTGGTTCGGCTGGAAGAGTGCTCTGTCCTCATTAGTTGTGAAAGGAGTTGTCTGACCGATTGTTGGTGGTGTTTCTGTCCTTGGAGGTCGATAGCGTGACTGTTTGGAAAGGCTTTGCTTAGGTTGTACATGCGAGGTGCTGTAAAGGCATATCGGGTGAGAGCGTGGCAGAAGGCGTTGGACTTACTGCATATGTTCCGTGTCCACTTGGAGAAAACCACTAAGGAACGACCATGAAACACTGAAACAATGAAACAAAATCTTCTGGGCTGTTTGAAGGGGCTGCTCGAAGGGGCGCTCAAAGGGGCAGGCCCCTATGTCGCGCTCCTTCGGCGCGTGACACTCTCGCCCACAGCACCACTTCCAGGGTTGTTGCCATCAAGCCGAAGGCCTGTAGATAGGACCACACTGTCAGACATATAGTGTTCACAAAAGACACACCTGAGACATCAACTTCTGAATCTGAACTTCAGGCAGGAAAACTTTGCCCTTTCTCGTGTCGAACCGAACACTTAGATACTCCAACGACTGAGATGGCTGAAGACTGCTCTTGGCTGGATTCACTACCCAACTGAGTTCCTGCAATAAGTAGATTACCTTGTGGGTCACCAGGCAGCTCTCCTCCAGAGACTTGGTCCAAATCAGCCAGTCGTTCAAATACAGATGTACTAGAATCCCATCCTTTCTCAACTCTGCCACCAAACCACCATAACCTTGGAAAAAGACCGAAACTGGTAATGGAATTCCAACACTGCAAAACACAGAAAATGTTGGTGCTCCAATCAGATGGGAGCCAGAGTGGAGCCATGCTGCTGACGCTAACTTTTAAAAAGGAGATAAGACAGCTTTTAAACTGAAAAAAGGGGGAAAGCTGACAGTCACTCAGCAGTGCACGGTTCGCAGAATTAATCTTTGAAGGATACTAATGAAACAGGAGAGTTAGGGCATCCCAACAGAGAGGTTCCAATAATAAGAAAAGTAGTCCATGTGCCTATAAGTAAAGAATCACCTGAGCGAAAGAATTCCAAATTATCCCTATCAACTGAAAAGCAGGTTGTTAATACAAACAAAAACACCTTGAAATATCTGTATGCCAATGCCAGAAGTCTAAGAAGTAAAATGGAAGAGTTAGAGTGTATAGCAGTGAATGATGAGATAGACATAATGGGCATCTCAGAGACCTGGTGGAAGGAGGATAACAAATGGGACAGTGCTATATCAGGGTACAAATTATATCGCAATGATAGGGAGGATCAACTTGGTGGGGGGTGTGGCACTTTATGTCCAGGAAGCTATAGAGTCCAACAGGATAAAGATCATACAAGAGACTAAATGCTCAGTAGAATCTATATGGGTAGAAATCCCATGTGTGTTGGGTAAGAGTATAGTGATAGGAGTATACTACCGTCCACCTGGCCAAAATGATCAACAGATGATGAAATGCTAAGAGAAATCAGGGAAGCTAACCAATTTGGCAGTGCAGTAATAATGGGAGATTTCAATAACCCAAACAAACAGCAAGTGCAGAGTAACTCGTTGGATCCAAGTATTTATTTAGTTTACAACAGTTCAAATGGCAACTCCACTGTCAGGTTTATCATATAGTTCCAAACGCAGGTAGGGGTCCCCCCTTCGCCCACTGGCTGCGTCGGGCAGGACAACACCGTACAATCACAAAATCTTGAAGAATTTCAGCAACAGGTAAACCTGACAGTGGAGTTGCCATTTGAACTGTTGTAAACTAAATAAATACTTGGATCCAACGAGTTACTCTGCACTTGCTGTTTTGTTTGGGATTTCTTATTGAAAGTGCAGTTCTAGCCCGAGTGGTGTTTAGATTTCAATAACCCCAATATTGACTGGGTAAATGTAACATCAGGACTTGCTAGAGACATAAAGTTCCTGGATGTAATAAATGATTGCTTCATGGAGCAATTGGTTCAGGAACCAACAAGAGAGAGAGCTATTTTAGATTTAATTCTTAGTGGAACGCAGGATTTGGTGAGAGAGGTAACGATGGTGGGGCCACTTGGCAAAGTGATCACATTTGAACTAATGACTGGAAGGGGGACAATATGTAAATCTACAGCTAGAGCTCTAACACTAAATTTGCAAAAATGAGGAAAATAGTTCGAAAATAACTGAAAGGTGCAGCTGCAAAGGTTAAAAGTGTACAACAGGCATGGACATTGTTTAAAAATACAATCTTAGAAGCGCAGTCCAGATGTATTCTACACATTAAGAAAGGTGGAAGGAAGGCAAAACGATTACTGGCATGGTTAAAAGGTGAATTGAAAGAGGCTATTATAGCCCAAAAAATCCTTCAAAAATTGAAGGCTCCATCTGAAGAAAATAGGAAAAAGCATAAGCATTGTCAAGTTAACTGTAAAACATTGATAAGGCAGGCTAAGAGAGAATTTGAAATGAAGTTGGCCATAGAGGCAAAAACTCATAATACAAACTTTTTAAAATATATCTGAAGCAAGAAATCTGTAAGGAAGTTGGTTGGACCATTAGATGACCGAGGGGATAAAAGGGTTCTTAGGGAAAATAAGGCCATTGCAGAAAGACTAAATGAATTCTTTGCTTCCATGTTTACTAACGAGGATGTTGGGGAGATACCAGTACCGGAGATGGTTTTCAGGGGTGATGAGTCAGATGACCTGAACCAAATCACTGTGAACCTGGAAGATATAGTAGATCAGATTGACAAACTAAAGAGTAGCAAATCACCTGGACTGGATGGTATGCATCCTAGGGTCCTGAAGGAACTAAAAAATGAAATTTCTGATCTATTAGTTAAAATTTGTAACCTATCATTAAAATCATCCATTGTACCTGAAGACTGGAGGATAGCTAATGTAACCCCAATATTTAAAAAGGGCTCTGGGGCAATCCAAGAAAATTTAGACCAATGAGCCAGACTTCAGTGCCGGGAAAAATAGTGGAAAGTGTTCTAAAGATCAAAATCGTAGAGCATATAGAAAGACATGGTTTAATGGAACAAAGTCAGCATGGCTTTACCAAAGGGAAGTCTTGCCTCACAAATCTGCTTATTTTTTTGAAGGAGTTAATAAACATGTGGATAAATGTGAACTGGTAGATATAGTATACTTGGATTTTCAGAAGGCATTTGACAAAGTCCCTCATGAGAGGCTTCTAAGAAAACTAAGAAGTCATGGGATAGGAGGCGATGTCTTTTCATGGATTACAAACCCTTTAAAAGAAAACAGAGTAGGATTAAATAATCAATTTTCTCAGTGGAAAAGGGTAAACAGTGGAGTGCCTCAGGGATCTGTACTTGGACCGGTGCTTTTCAATATATATATATATATATAAATGATCTGGAAAGGAATACGACGAGTGAGGTGATCAGATCTGCAGATGATACAAAATTATTCAGAGTAGTTAAATCACAAGCGGATTGTGATAAATTGCAGGAGGACCTTGTGAGACTGGAAGATTGAGCATCCAAATGGCAGATGAAATTTAATGTGGACAAGTGCAAGGTGATGCATATAGGGAAAAATAACCCATGCTGTAGTTACACGATGTTAGGTTCTATATTAGGAGCTTCCACCCAAGAAGGAGATCTAGGCGTCATAGTGGATAAATACATTGAAATCGTTGGCTCAGTGTGCTGCGGCAGTCAAAAAAGGAAACAAAGTTAGGAATTATTAGGAAGGGAATGGTGAATAAAACAGAAAATGGAATACCTCTGTATCAGTCTATGGTGAGACTGCACCTTGAGTACTGTGTACAATTCTGGTTGCTGCATCTCAAAAAAGATATAATTGCAATAGAGAAGGTACGGAGAAGGGCTACCAAAATGATAAAGGGGATGGAACAGCTCCCCTATGAGGAAAGGCTGAAGAGGTTAGGGCTGTTCAGCTTGGAGAAGAGACGGCTGAGGGGGGGATATGATAGAGGTCTTTAAGATCATGAGAGGTCTGGAACCAGTAGATGTGACTCAGTTATTTACACTTTCGGATAATAGAAGGACTAGGGGGCACTCCATGAAGTTAGCAAGTAGCACATTTAAATCTAACTGGAGAAAATTCTTTTCCACAACGCACAATTAAGCTCTGGAATTTGTTGCCAGAGGATATGGTTAGTGCAGTTAGTGTAGCTGTGTTTAAAAAGGGTTTGGATATGTTCTTGGAGAAGAAGTCCATTAACTGCTATTAATCAAGCTGACTTAAGAAATAGCCACTGCATGGGATCTATTTAATGTTTGGGTACTTGCCAAGTACTTGTAGCCTGGATTGGAGATTGGGCTTGATGGACCCTTGGTCTGACCCAGTATGGTAATTTCTATGTTCTTAAGGAGGTAGGCCTCAGACAGATCCAGGGAGGTCAGAAATTCCTCCGACTGCACGGCCATTGTCACTGAGCACAAGGTTTCCATGCGAAAATGTGTCACTCGCAAATGCCGGTTGCCTCCTTTGAGATCCAGGATGGGACGAAAGAAGCCCTCTTCTTGGGCTCAATAAAATAAATGGAATATCGCTCTGTACTTACTTGAGATATAGGGATGGGAACCAAGCTCTCAGAATGAGGCCTGTTGACAGCATAGATTCCACTGCCTGCTTCTTCTGCGGGGATTGGCAAGGAGACCACATGAACCCGTCCTGAAGAACACTTATAAAAGTGCAACGCATATCCTTCTCGTATCACCTCCAGGACCCTCTGATCCGATGTGATCTCGACCCGCCTCTGATAAAAGAGAGAGTGACATCCCCCTATCTCTTGTTCCCAAGTGTGGGTCGGCAAACTTTCATTGTGAGGCTCAAGAGGATCTGCTACCCTAGTCCGTGCCTTGCTTGAGCTGTCTAGGAGAAAAGGACTGAGACCTGCCGAGAGGCTGTGTCCTCTGAAAGGTTGACTTTCTGTAGGGCCAAATCTGCTGGGAATCCCTGAGACACCGCCTCATTTCAAAGGGCGCTACAACTGCTTCTTATCCTCCAGCAACCGGGGAAGCGGGGAATGGCCCCACTTACTAGCCAGTTTCTCCAACTCGCTCACACACAAGAGCGAGCCTTTAAAAGGTCATTTTGTAAGATTAGCTCTGGAGGTTGCGTCGGCCGACCAATTTCGCAGCTATAACTGACGCCTGGCCACTATTACCGAAGCCACTCCTCTAGCTAAGGTATGGACCAAATTGCATCCTGCATCTGCTAAAAAGGCGGCAGCGGATTTCATAACTGATCTGGAACTCAGTCACTCCAGAATCTTCGATCTCCTGAGAGAGAAGCAAACAAGAGCGAGCCACCAGGGCGCAACAGGAAACTATCTGCAAGGTCATTGCCACTGCTTCAAACGCTTGCTTAAGGATGGCCTCAATTCTCCTATCATGCACATCCTTCAAGGCCGCTCCTCCCTCCTCCAAGGGGATAGTCGTCTACGTAGAGATGGCACAGATATGCGCATCCACTTTCGGAAAATGCAGTTGCTCTCTCACCACCGAATCCAGAGGGTACAGGCCTTTCAATGTCCGACCCCCTTTCAAATTTGCCTCCGGAGCGTCCCATTCGAGATCAATCAATTCTTGAATTGCTTCCATAACAGGGAAAAAAACAAGAGGCTTTACGCAAGGAAACCAAAATGGGATTCTTCTTTGGCTCAGACGTGGAATCTGCCCCAGGCACTCCCAGCATCTCCAAAGTCTGGGAAATCAAGGCCAGCAGCTCATCGCTATGAAAGAACCGTACCATAGTCCTGTACGGTTCCAGTCCCGGAGGAATTTCCCCATCTTCCAGAGAATCAGGATCTGCCTCATCATCCGTGCCATCCGGATACCTGTCGGGAATACCCGCAGCTAACCAAGGTGTGCTTCAGCACTTAAACTTAGAAGCGGAAGAGGGAGAGGCCACCGCCCGAGCATCTGACCTGACAGGATTGGGCAGAGTTCAGGACTGCAATCCTTGAAAAAAAACTCAACCCAAGAAGAGGCAGAAGGATCCATGCCAGAACCAGAAGGCACTTGTGCAGGAGTTCCCAGGTCAGGCAAATCCTTAACCAGGCCATCATCAGGCTGGGAAGAACCAGGCTTAGCAGAACCAGAGGAAGATTATTCTCCCCGAGCCTCGAAGCAGCGCTGACTCATGTTAGAAAGCCCTCCAGGCTGACAGACAACTCAGAGAGAAAGGCGCTAAGTTTTCTTGGTCACTGGCGCCATAAATTCATCAGTATGCTTAACAGGCAACTGAAGATGTGCATCCGGCCGATTTGTGCTTAAATTTTTTTTTTTAAACGCAAAATATGTATGCGCACATAAAGTTAGGCACCCGCAAAACTAAGCACACTGACACCGTACCAAACCTGAATGCACTACTGATACGTGTTATAATGAGCGCACAGGGAACGCTGGCCGCACAGTCGGACGCACTGCGCGCACAGACGGTCCTGCAGAGGGTAGCTGAACGCGCACAAAAATGCCATTGCGGCCTATCACGCGGCACACAAGTAAAAGCCTAACAGCGGGGCCTAGCCCACCTGGGCTACTCAACCCGCCAGGTTCTCCCGTTCCCTTAACCCTAACGGGAACGAGAACAAACATCAGATTGGCACAGCGAGCAAGGAGACCGGAGGAAGTCCTACACAACCCTTCTGTCTCTGACATTCCTTTTTTTTTTTTTAAACTTACCTGAGCTCAGCCCTTCCCAGCTGAGTACAAAGACGGTCTCCGGCTGCGGGGGGAAGAGGGCATGTACCGTTCACCACCGCGCTCAGCTTCCTGCACCCACTGCCTTTCAGCTGTACAATCAGCTAAGTCCACGCCAGCAGAAAATCAGCTACCGGACCAATGCACTCATCTGAGGGACCACGGAAATCACATCAGAGATTCTCAACTGGCGGAGGGACCACTTGGTATCACCGCAGGAGAGCGGGGCTTTTATTTTTCCTTATAAAATTCTCCTTCTAAAATATGAAGCAATCCCCATAGGGAGATGCACATCCAGCATCTGCTGGAGACGGAGAATACTGACAGGCTGATGTCACTGCTGGGGTATATATATACTGTGATGTCAGTTTGCTCCGTCTCCATCTGCTGGCAGAGGTGCATAACCCACTGGGGTCCTGAGTACATCTGTCTACATGCTAGGAAATGTACAATTATAAAAATCCCCTGCAAGATCTGAAATGGAAGATTTTAATTGTATTTGTCGCTTCAAATACAATTTTTAAAGATGGAATTTCTAGTATCACTGCAGGAAAGCAGCTGAAAGCATTTCGAAGAGTAGTCCAACAATCAGATTTAAGCTTTAGCCAAAATTAGGGTAAACTCCTCCCCACAAGGGGGGAAAAGCATAGAAAAAGCTGTGAGGCAATTTAGTGAATTTTATATTAACAATTCTTGGGTGCACAGGAAAACACTGAGCAGGCAAAAAAAATGAGCACAGAGAGACCTGAGAGGCTTCTGAATAAAAGGGAGAAGTTAATGAATTGTGTAGAGACGAAGGCTGAAATCCTCCGAGGAGGTAGGAAGAGGACAGGGCAGAAATGCACAGACACCTGTCCCAGCTGACACATGCGTGTGCATCCACGGTGCCTGGCCGGCAAGGTGAGCAAGCTGGCAACGGGGAATGCTCCAGCGAGACACACATGGGGTCATGAGCCAGGCACAGGAAATCAAGTCAGGGGCAGCGGGGGAAGTTACAGGCCAGACACACGCATGTCCTCCAAAGGAACCAGGCACAGGAATGTGAGTCAGGGAGCAGCAGGGGAAGTTACAGGCCAGACACACGCATGTCCTCCAAAGGAACCAGGCACAGGAATGTGAGTCAGGGAGCAGCAGGGGAAGTTACATGACAGTCACACGCATGTCCTCCAAAGGAACCAGGCACAGGAATGTGAGTCAGGGAGCAGCAGGGGAAGTTACAGGCCAGACTCACGCATGTCCTCCAAAGGAACCAGGCACAGGAATGTGAGTCAGGGAGCAGCGGGGGATGTTACAGGCCAGACACACGCATGTCCTACACAGGAATGTCAGGGAGCAGCGGGGGAAGTTACAGGCCAGACACACGCATGTCCTCCACAGGAACCAGACACAGGAATGTGAGTCAGGGAGCAGCGGGGGAAGTTACAGGCCAAACACACGCATGTCCTCCACAGGAACCAGGCACAGGAATGTGAGTCAGGGAGCCTGTTACAGGCCAGACACACGCATGTCCTCCACAGGAACCAGGCACAGGAATGTGAGTCAGGGAGCAGCGGGGGAAGTTACAGGCCAGACACACGCATGTCCTCCACAGGAACCAGGCACAGGAATGTGAGTCAGGGAGCAGTGGGGGATGTTAGGGGACGGACACACGCATGTCCTCCACAGGAACCAGGCACAGGAATGTGAGTCAGGGAGCAGCGGGGATGTTACATGACAGTCACACGCATGTCCTCCAAAGGAACCAGGCACAGGAATGTGAGTCAGGGAGCAGCGGGGATGTTACATGACAGTCACACGCATGTCCTCCACAGGAACCAGGCACGGGAATGTGAGTCAGGGAGCAGCAGGGATGTTACAGGCCAGACACACGCATGTCCTCCAAAGGAACCAGGCACAGGAATGTGAGTCAGGGAGCAGCAGGGGAAGTTACAGGCCAGACACACGCATATCCTCCACAGGAACAAGGCACGGGAATGTGAGACAGGGGCAGCAGGGGAAGTTACAGGCCAGACACACGCATGTCCTCCACGGGAACCAGGCACGGGAATGTGAGACAGGGGCAGCAGGGGAAGTTACAGGCCAGACACACGCATGTCCTCCAGAGGAACCAGACACAGGAATGTGAGTCAGGGAGCAGCAGGGGAAGTTACAGGCCAGAAACACGCATGTCCTCCACAGGAACCAGGCACAGGAATGTGAGTCAGGGGCTTACAGGCCAGACACACACATGTCCTCCACAGGAACCAGGCACAGGAATGTGAGGCAGGGAGCAGGAGGGGAAGTTACAGGCCAGACACACGCATGTCCTCCACAGGAACCCCGCACAGGAATGTGAGTCAGGGGCTTACAGGCCAGACACACACATGTCCTCCACAGGAACCAGACACAGGAATGTGAGTCAGGGAGCAGCAGGGGAAGTTACAGGCCAGACACACGCATGTCCTCCACAGGAACCAGGCATGAGAATGTGAGTCAGGGAGCAGCAGGGGAAGTTACAGGCCAGACACACGCATGTCCTCCACAGGAACCAGACACAGGAATGTGAGTCTGGGGCAGCAGGGGAAGTTACAGGCTAGACACACGCATATCCTCCACAGGAACCAGACACAGGAATGTGAGTCAGGGGCAGCAGGGGAAGTTAGAGGCCAGACACACGCATGTCCTCCACAGGAACCAGGCACAGGAATGTGAGTCAGGGAGCAGCAGGGGACGTTACAGGCCAGACACACGCATGTCCGCCACAGGAACCAGGCACGGGAATGTGAGTCAGGGAGCAGCAGGGGAGGTTACAGGCCAGACACACACATGTCCTCCACAGGAACCAGGCACAGGAATGTGAGTCAGGGAGCAGCAGGGGAGGTTACAGGCCAGACACACGCATGTCCTCCACAGGAACCAGACACAGGAATGTGAGTCAGGGAGCAGCAGGGGACGTTACAGGCCAGACACACGCATGTCCTCCACAGGAACCAGACACAGGAATGTGAGTCAGGGAGCAGCAGGGGAGGTTACAGGCCAGACACACGCATGTCCTCCACAGGAACCAGACACAGGAATGTGAGTCAGGGAGCAGCAGGGGAGGTTACAGGCCAGACACACGCATGTCCTCCACAGGAACCAGGCACAGGAATGTGAGTCAGGGAGCAGCAGGGGAGGTTACAGGCCAGACACACGCATGTCCTCCACAGGAACCAGACACAGGAATGTGAGTCAGGGAGCAGCAGGGGAGGTTACAGGCCAGACACACGCATGTCCTCCACAGGAACCAGACACAGGAATGTGAGTCAGGGAGCAGCAGGGGACGTTACAGGCTAGACACACGCATGTCCTCCACAGGAATGTGAGTCAGGGAGCAGCAGGGGAGGTTACAGGCCAGACACACGCATGTCCTCCAGAGGAACCAGACACAGGAATGTGAGTCAGGGAGCAGCAGGGGAGGTTACAGGCCAGACACACGCATGTCCTCCACAGGAACCAGGCACAGGAATGTGAGTCAGGGAGCAGTGGGGGAAGTTACAGGCCAGACACACGCATGTCCTCCAAAGGAACCAGGCACAGGAATGTGAGTCAGGGAGCAGCAGGGGACGTTACAGGCCAGACACACGCATGTCCTCCACAGGAACCAGGCACGGGAATGTGAGTCAGGGGCAGCAGGGGAAGTTACAGGCCAGACACACGCATGTCCTCCAGAGGAACCAGACACAGGAATGTGAGTCAGGGAGCAGCAGGGGAGGTTACAGGCCAGACACACGCATGTCCTCCAGAGGAACCAGACACAGGAATGTGAGTCAGGGAGCAGCAGGGGAGGTTACAGGCCAGACACACGCATGTCCTCCACAGGAACCAGACACAGGAATGTGAGTCAGGGAGCAGTGGGGGAAGTTACAGGCCAGACACACGCATGTCCTCCACAGGAATGTGAGTCAGGGGCAGCAGGGGAAGTTACAGGCCAGACACACGCATGTCCTCCACAGGAATGTGAGTCAGGGAGCAGCAGGGGACGTTACAGGCCAGACACACGCATGTCCTCCACAGGAACCAGACACAGGAATGTGAGTCAGGGAGCAGTGGGGGATGTTAGAGGACGGACACAAGAATTTACCTAGGGAAATGGAGGTCTCCGAATTCTCCTTCATCATGTTCCGATAAAGTTCCTTCTGCCATTCCTCCAACTCCTTCCATTCATCTGAGAAATAGACAGCAACGTCCTCAAAGGTTACTGGGGCCTGAAACGAGAAAGTCGTCCACACTCAGCACCTCCTGTCCCCAATGCACCCCAGGAACTGCAACCCCTGCACCCACCCCCCCCCCCCATT
This sequence comes from Rhinatrema bivittatum, assembly GCF_901001135.1. Taxonomy (NCBI): domain Eukaryota; kingdom Metazoa; phylum Chordata; class Amphibia; order Gymnophiona; family Rhinatrematidae; genus Rhinatrema; species Rhinatrema bivittatum. The sequence goes on along the minus strand of NC_042619.1, from coordinate 5,654,294 downwards.
GCAGCAGGAGAGGGTGAGAATGACTGCAGCCCCCAATCTCAGCAAGACAGGGGGGTTACAGGAGCTAGGACTCCCCCTCCCCTACTAATCTTAGGGGTGAAAGGGAGGGGGTTACAGGAGCTAGGACTCCCCCTCCCCTACTAATCTTAGGGGTGAAAGGGAGGGGGTTACAGGAGCTAGGACTCCCCCTCCCCTACTAATCTTAGGGGTGAAAGGGAGGGGGTTACAGGAGCTAGGACTCCCCCTCCCCTACTAATCTTAGGGGTGAAAGGGAGGGGGTTACAGGAGCTAGGACTCCCCCTCCCCTACTAATCTTAGGGGTGAAAGGGAGGGGGTTACAGGAGCTAGGACTCCCCCTCCCCTACTAATCTTAGGGGTGAAAGGGAGGGGGTTACAGGAGCTAGGACTCCCCCTCCCCTACTAATCTTAGGGGTGAAAGGGAGGGGGTTACAGGAGCTGGGACTCCCCCTCCCCTACTAATCTTAGGGGTGAAAGGGAGGGGGTTACAGGAGCTAGGAGTCCCCCTCCCCTACTAATCTTAGGGGCAGAAAGGGAGGGGGTTACAGGAGCTGTGACTGCAGCCCCCAATCTCAGGGGGGGCTATGGAAGCTCTGGTTCAGTTCTTCCAGATGCTTTGGGGCAGTAAGTATGGGGCAGTAAGTATGGGGCATCATTTGCTTTGGTGAGAGCCCAAACATGGGAAGGAATCTGATGAATATTCCCCGGGGGGGGGGGTCCCAGGAGTCCGGTTCTATTTGTGGCGCATGAGAGTTCAGGACCTGTACGGCCCTGCGGCAGGGCTGAGGGTCCCGCGCGCGCCTCTCCGCGGACGTTACCCTCCCCGGCGTGAATGCGCTGGTGCTTCGCCAGCTCGGACCTCCACCTGAAGCTCTTCCCGCACTGGCCGCAGGGGAAGGGCCTCTCCCCGGTGTGGGTCTTCACGTGCGTGGTGAGGTGCTGGCGCTGGATGAAGTTCTTGCCGCAGGTGGCGCACTGGTAGGGCCGCTCCCCCGTGTGGATCCTCTCGTGGATGATGAGGGAGGTGTGGCGCCGGAAGCCCTTCCCGCAGCTCTTGCAGACGTAGGGCCGCTCCCCCCTGTGGCTCCTCTGGTGCTTGACCAGGTCGGCGCCGCGCCAGAAAACTCTTCTCGCAGTCCGTGCACGGGTAGAGTCGCGGCTGCCGCTTTCCCTCCCCTGCCACGCTCGGGCCCTCTCCGTTCAGGGATATCTGCTCCTTGCAGTCCGCCTGCCCCTCAGGCTTCGCCTGCTGGGGTCCCTCGGGAACGTGGGCTCCTCCCGACGCCGTCCCCTGGGTCCCAAGCTCCCCGGGGCAGTTATCCCCAAGCTTGGTGGTCAGCGTTTGGAAATCCGGACCTTTGTTTGCTGGGTTAGGAAAGAGAAAAAAAATGCATCAGGTGGTTATGCCCTGTGCAAACCCTCTGGAAGCTTCCATTCATCTGCAGCCATCGGCTCCCTGGTGCTTAGCAAAGTCTAATGCACTCTGTCACCCGCTTATAGGTCAGACTGACCCCTCCTGCTAAAGTCTGTTTTGTGGCCGCTCTGGGGCTCCCAGCTCATTTCTGCTCGGTTTAAGGGACCGCACACATTCATTTTACTGTGGAGGGAGAGCAGAAAAGGCAGGATTGAGCTGTCCCCCACCCCTGAGAAACTCTCACTGCATCGCCTACAGGAAGAACACATTCAGAGCCTCGGAGGCAAGTTTCCCTCAGCAGTGAAGGAGCAGAAACCAGCAAGCAGACCAGATACGGTCTTGGAGGTGACTGGGCGGTGCAAAGCTTCTGTGGGGGCAGTCCGAGGAGCTGCGCTGGGCTTGCGGCTTCATGGTCCAGGGACGCGATAGGACACCTTCGACGTCCACCTGCCAGCACACACACACACCCCCCCCCTTTCTGCATTTCAGTATGAAGTCATCAGGCACTGCCCACTCTGCCTCACCGTTGGCCAGTGCTCACAATGAAAGCATTGCCAAACGCGGCCACGTGATGCTGTCCCAACCAATCGCCTTGCTCAGCGGCTGTCGGCCATTTTACTGGAAGCACGACGGGCAAGCAGCATCGCTCTGTCACAGAGGTCGTGTCAGAAAAATGGGAACCCAACACAGGGGTCAAGTGAACAAGCACAGGAGGCAGAGGGGTACGAAGGCAGGGGCTCCCTCGCTAACTGGAATCCAGGCGTTAGCATGCGACACGAGGTCCTGTGCAAATACTGAGCGAGCCAGGAAATGCACTTAGAAATCGTGTCCCTTGTGTCTTTTTTGCTCACCAGAGTTTCCTAATTTTGCTTCTTTCTTTCCATCATAGATTCCTCTCTCCTTGGCAGGCCCGTTTCCATTACTTACAGTCACCCCCCCTCTCCGAGCTCATGCACCATAAGAACATAAGAAGTGCCATGCGGGGGCCAACCAAGGTCCATCAAACCCAGTGTCCTGTTTCTGACAGGTCGCAAGTACCCAGCAGATCTAACTCCCGGTGCTCCCTCTGGGAATAGCAATGGCTTTCTTTAGTCAACCAGCTCAACCTTTATTTACCTAAAAGACTGGTAAAGAAGGACTTTCCCTGTGCTAAAACCATGCTGATTATTCCCCATTAGGCCATGTCTCTCTCTATGGGCAGAAATTCTGCTTTTAAGAATGGCTTCTGCCATTTTGCCTGCCACCGACATCAAGCTCAGTGGTCTATAGTTTTCCGGATTTAAAAACTGGCATCACATCCTCAGTTTGACCACGCACTACAACGCTTTATTAGATTAGTGGTCACTTCTGCTCGATGTGAGGTTGCGTTGCATTGGAAAGCAAGGGGGGCACCTACCTTGGTACAGATTCAGGCTCGTGTGGCCAAGGTTTGTACCTTTAGTAAGATCACGGCGCATAGGCGACAGCAACTTGGGGCATTCCAGCGTACTTGGACTCTCTACTTCACATGGCGACAACAACAGAAGCAGTTATGATTTGTGTTGGTGTTTAGTTTTTCTTTATTGTCTTCTCCTTCTCTGTGAGATCCCACGGGATGTAGGGGGGAGGGTAAGGGGATGGTGGGAGGGAGGGAAGGGGGGGGGGCAAATCATTGAAAAACGCAGAGAGTCTGTTCAATGTCTTTATTGTATTTATATCCAAATCTATTGTATTTGTATTTATATTGTATTTATATATATTGTATTTATATTGTATTTGTATTTATATTGTATTTATATATATTGTATTTATATTTATTGTATTTATATTGTATTTGTATTTATATTGTATTTATATATATTGTATTTATATTGTATTTGTATTTATATTGTATTTGTATTTATATTGTATTTATATTGTATTTGTATTTATATTGTATTTATATCCAAATCCATATTGTATTTATATCCAAATCCATGAGGCACATAACCACCAGAGACAGGGCTTTCTCCACTGCAGGACCAACACTGTGGAACTCCATCCCACCAGATTTGCGACAGGAACCCTGCCTTCCTACCTTTAGGAAAAGACTTAAAACGTGGCTATTCATGAAAGCCTTTCCTGAACTAAACTGAACCTACTCCATTATTACCTATTCGCTCAGACTTTGCCTTAATCATAGTAATTAATATCCCTACCTCATAAGGGCAATTCTTCAACGCTATAAGCACATTGACTGGCATATTGTTATCTATATTTAAACCCCTGCTTCTTTTCTCTGATCCAAGTTATATTACTCCCTTGTTTTATTGTAACTGCATTCCTTAGCCTTCTCTTGTTTAATGTTTTTTACTACCATTACTATTATTTTATTATTATTACTTAGATCAATGTCATTTATTGCCTTTTTGTTCCCTATCTACTTGTTAATTGTAAACCGACATGATGCGATATTTATCGCGAATGCCGGTATAGAAAAACTTAAAATAAATAAATAAATAAAATAAATATTTTTGTACATGATATTAATGTACTTTCCATGCAGATGACTGTTGGTTTTGTATTTTTGCTGTTCTCTCGCTAATAAAACTTAAATTACAAAAAAAACAAAAAACTGGCATCACATTAGCCACCTTCCAATCTTCAAAAATCGTGGTTGTTTTAAATATGTTACACATTAGTAGAAACAGGATAGCAATTTCACGTTTGGTTCTTTTAGAACTCTAGGGTGGATACCCTCTGGACCCGGGGATTTGTTACTTTTTCAGTTTGTCAATCTGATCTATTACATCCTCCCTTTGTCACAGATATTTCTTTTAGTTGCTCAGAATCTCCAGCTTTAAAGAATGATTTATGTAGGGGGATGTTTCCAACATGGTTCTCAAAGGGGAAGGATTCATTCAGTTTTTCTGCTATTTCTTTGGCCTCCCTGAGCATTCCTTTTGCCCTCAGTCATCTAACAGCTGAATTGACTCCCTCACAGGATTTTTACTTCAAATGTACTTGAAAATGTTTTTATTATTATTTTTTGCCTCACTGGCAAGCTTTTTCTCAAAGTTTCTCTTGGCCTGTCTAACTACAGTTTTACACCTAACTTGCCAGTGCTTAAGCTCTTGCCTATTTTCATCATTTGTATCTGCTTTCCATTTTTTGAACAATGCCCTTTTAGCTTTAACTGCCTCATTTATCTCACCAGTAAATCATGCTGGCAGTTGTCTGATCTTCCTCTGACTTTTTTTAATGCATGGAATATATTTTATCTGGGCTTCCAAAATAGTATTTTTAGACAATACCCATGCCTCATACAAACTTTTAACCTTGCAACCGCTCCTTTTAGCTTTTTCTAATTTCCTTATTCTATCACAGAATCCCTTTTAAAGTTATATGTTACTGTAGAATTTTTATTGCCTTATGATCACTAATGCTTAGTGGCGCCACCACAGTAACCTTTCATACCACGTCATGTGTTTCACCGAGGACTAGATCTAAAGTAGCTGCTCCTTCTGTCGGTTTTAGGCTCAGCCACTCCATGAACAGTCATTTATGGCATCTAAAAACTTAATCTCTCCAGCATGTCCCAATGAGACATTGACCCAGTCAAAACTGAGGTAATTGAAATCTCTCATTATTGTGTTGGGAAATTTTTTTTTTTTAATTTCAGCTAGCATTTTACAGCCTGTTTCTTCATTTTGGCCAGTTGGCTGGTAGTATATACCTGCTGCTATACTCTGACCCATCACACATGGGATTTCTATCCATAAAGATTCCACACTACATTTAGTATCCTGCAGGAGTTTTATCATGCTAGACTCTATTCCATCTTTTACATATGGTGCCATCCTTCCACCAATTTGATCTGACCTGTCACATCAATATAATTTATACCTTGGTATCACAGTGTCCCACTGGTTATCCTCCTTCCACCACATCTCTGAAATGCCTATGTCTATATCTTCATATAATGCCACACATTCTAACTCACCAATCTTACTGTACACGCAACCAACAATCTTCTGCTCCTCCTAGACACTCCCTCAAGTCTTTGCTCACCCACCGTGCTCACCTTCCCTGTTCATCCCCAGGCAACTTCCAACCATCTCTGCCCCTAGCCCTTCCTCTGTACCTCCATCCTATCTAATCTTCATAGTTGGGGAGGAGAAAGATCAGAACCCCACAGTTCGAGTAAAGGCAACGCCCCCATCTCCAATGCCATGGAGCAAGAGATAAAGCAATAAGAACTCCCCGAAGCTCAGTGCCGGGCTACACACGTCACTTATCTCCTGCTGCAATCGGATAACCAGAGAAGAAATCAGCAAGAGGCACAGAAAGCTAACCAGAAATAGGAACAGAGAGCTGTCCACTGTAATCTCAGGCCAAATGAGAACCCCAAATCTAGGATCGCCGGAACACTCTCTGAACATGAGCTAGGATGCCGAAGGATGCGAGCAGCCACTGAATCTGCCACTAGGGTTACTGTGTGATGTCTCAGTCATGCAGGTGGCACCATCACAAACCTTGCTAAAAAAAAAAGATTAAGAAAACTCAAGACTGTAGCATGCATCATGATTTCTGCCAGCTAAGCAAGGAAACAAAACCAAGTACATCAGCCCAAGCTGAAAACCTTCTGTGACATTTTATTGCATCGGATGCTGATGCAATAACGTGCGCCCAGCCTAGCACCCAGGTTTACACCCGGTTGGATGCACGTTTTGGACGTTCTAAACTAGCACCCGCTGCAATAAGGAGATTAGCACATCCAAAACATGTGCCCAAATACAACGCCAATAGCACTCATCACATGTAAATTCCATGTAGATGAGGCTATTAGCTATTACCCCCCGATGCAGGAAATCATTGGCACCCAATGCACACTTTTTAACTTGGCAAAATTAATTCCAATCCTGGAACTTGATTGAGTCAGTCCACGAGTCAAGAGCTCATTATAGATTAAAAAATACTGTCCTCTGTGGTTCCTCCTACTTAGTATAGTTATGATACTTAAATCTACCGCTTGTGGTGTTTAAGAATAAAAGTTTGATGTAAAAAAAAAAAAAAAAAAATTCTGGACACCTAATATGCATGCACAGTATACATGCTCCAGGCCGATTTCTGGACACCTAATATGCATGCACAGTATACATGCTCCAGGCCGATTTCGCCCCTTGCTATTGTGCGTGTATACTGTGCATGTAAATTGGGTGAAATCAACCTGAAGCAGGATAAAATGGACACTCGTATTGAGCTTTGGGACTTTCACAAGTTATCTCTGGCTCTACACATAAAGCTGGACACAGGCTCAATTTAGTTGTCTCAAATCAGGATTATGCTATCAATAAAAAGTGAATTTATCTTACTTCTGTTCCATGGTTGGACTATTGTATGATCTCTTTCAAGGCCAAATTAAGATTGGATAAATTCCTTCGTGAATCTGGAATATTTCAAATTGATAAGAGAGGAAATGTTGATACTGAGGACCTGAAAAAATAGTTTACTGATAAATTGCAGTTGCAGAATTTGTTGATTGTGATCATGCCATTGATTTATGGAATAATATCAATTCTGATATTATTGATAGTTTAGCTCCCGTGAAGACTCTTACTTTTACTAGGAACCATGCTGGTACAATGACGATTTTAAAAGAAAAGACCTGGCAAAGAGACAAATCCATAGCTAATTTAGAAAACTATAGGATTACTCTCCATAAATATAGGCTAGCGATCAACAACAGTAGAAGAGAGTTTTATACAATGAAAATTTATGCTGCAGGGTTCAATAGCTGTGCTTTATTTAATACAGTAAAAAAGCTGGAATTTGTTGCCAGAGGATGTGGTTAGTGCAATTGGTGTAGCTGGGTTCAAAAAAGGTTTGGATAAGTTCTTGGAGGAGAAGCCAATTAACGGCTATTAATCAAGTTTACTTAGGGAATAGCCCCTGCTTTTAATTGCATCAGTAGCATGGGATCTTCTTGGTGTTTGGGAAATTGCCAGGTTCTTGTGGCCTGGTTTGGCCTCTGTTGGAAACAGGATGCTGGGCTTGATGGACCCTTGGTCTGACCCAGCATGGCAAGTTCTTATGTTCTTAGGTTCTTAGTGCAAATGCATACTCGGATCTAGCCCATAACAGTTTTCTTACATGCAAGATGTTTCCTAATTTATTTAATGAAAAAATGGATACGTTACCAACAATTGATGTGAACCTGGAGGAACTGTGTAATGTTTCAGCCTCATGATGAGATGAGTTTGATTCAACTTCCATTTTGGAAGTTGAACAGAGAATTGCTAAAATGAATCTTGTTCCCAGTAGATTGAACCCCATATCAGTTAGTTTGTTAAAAGCCGTTAGGAGAGGTGATTGCACTTCGTTACTTTCTATAGTTAATTTGTTGTTTAAAGAGGGTCATTTGCCCAGGGCAACTGAAAGAGCTACTGTTAGACCTGTATTGAAGAATGGCACCCTCCATCCTCATATATTAAGCGGCTACTGGCCAATTTCTTCTCTTTCAATTGTAGCCAAGTTAATTGAAAATCTAGTTCTATCTCAGCTCTCTGATTTTCTAGGGGAAAATTCGTTGCTGTTTCCAAATCAATTCGGGTTCAGGAAGCATAGCAGTAGTGAGATTTTGTTATTATCTATTTGCAATATTGTTTTGCCGGGTTTTGACAGTGGTCAGGACTATTTATCAGTCCTGTTGGCTGTCCAATAAAATCAATCATAATATTCTCATCCACCATCTCAAGACATTGGGAATTTATTGGACAACCTCTAAAATGGCTTATATTATATCTGAGTGACAGATCATTACAGATTGCTGTCGGCAACAGGACTTTGTTAAAAAAAAATACCATCTTAGAAGCGCAGTCCAGATGTATTCCCTTGGATGCCAAGCCCATCTACATGAGCTTCCAACCCCAGGGAAAGCACAATTTGAGTAGGGAGACTTCGAAAGGAAATTCCCCATTCCAGATTAGAGAGTACCCACCACCAGGACAAGGAGTCTCTGAGAGTCAGGGTGACCCGGATGCAATCCTGGAGTCTCTGAGTGGCCTGGTGCCACTGTGACCTCAGAGTCCATTGGGCTCTGCACATATGTAAGCATGCCAAGGGAGTGACATGGACGGTCACAGCCATGTGCCCCAACAGTCTCAACATGTGCCAGGCTCATACCTGCTGACTCTGTTGCACTTATGTTGTAACAGTCGCCAGAGCAATGGCCCTCTGGCGCAGTAGAAAGGCCCTGGCTTGAGCTGTGTTTAGCAGGGCTCCAATGAAGTCCAACTGAGGTGACGGACTGAGATGGGACTTTGGGTAGAGAATGAACCCTAGTGACTCCAACACCCAAATGGTCAAGCGAATGGACCAGCTGCCCCTGCCTGAGACATGTTCTTAACCAGTCAATCGTCCAGATATGGGAAAACATGCACTCCCAGTCTGCGGTGGTGTGCTGCCACCATGACCAGGCATTTTGTGAAGACCAGTGGGACAGACGCAAGCCCGAATGGCAACACCCGGTACTGGAATTGATTTTTTCCCACCACAAATCCGAGATATTTTCTGTAACCATGGAAGACCTCAAAATGGGCATTCTTTAGGTCGAGGGAGCATAGCCAGTGCCCTTTTTTGCAAAAGAGGGATCAAGGTGCCCAGAGAAGCCATCTTGCACTTTTCTTTTCTTAGAAAATTGTTCAAGGCCTTCAGGTCTAGGGTGGGATGGAGTCACCCTGTTTTCTTTGGAATCAGGAAATACCTGGAGTAAAATCCCTGCCCTCTTTGCCCTGGTGGGATAGGCTCGACCACTCTGGCTGTTAAGAGGGAGGAGAGCTCCATTAGCAGTACCTCCTGATGCGCTACTGGCCCCCCAAAATGGGCACAGAGGGCAATTTAGAAGGACACGCAATAGATTTAATTGGTACCCCTGGCAGATGATGGACAAAACCCACTGGTCTAAGATTACACTGGGCCTCCCGTTTGCAAAGAACTGCAGCCTGCCCCCAACCAGAGGGTCCATCATCCTGGGTACGGGCAACTGGCTTACACTCCCTACAGCCCAGCTAAAATTCCGTCCCTGGAGTTGACTGAAGAGTTGGCTGGGGGTTGGGAGCTGTCTGGGTCTTGGGAGCTCTCTGCTGCCTGGAACGGTCATGGGAGCTCTGATGTCAAGATCGAGGAGGCGGAGGATAGTACTTCCTTTGGCAAAAGAAAGATTTCCTGGGCCGCAGACTCGATGGCCTCCTGAATGAGGAGTATGGGTCAGAGTGCTGGCGGAGAGTTGTTGAAAGGTTTCATGATTGTCCCAGAGTTGGGCCACAGCATCCTTCACCCTATCCTCAAAGAGATTCTCTCCAGTGCATGGCATGCCAGCATGTGGTTCCTGTACCTCTAGCCTGAGATCTGAGGCCCTCAGCCATGCCAGACTGTGGGCGCTAATTCCCACTGCAGAGATCATAGAAACATAGAAACATAGAAATGACGGCAGAAGAAGACCGAATGGCCCATCCAGTCTGCCCAGCAAGCTTCACACATTTTCTCTCTCATACTTATCTGTTTCTCTTAGCTCTTGGTTCTGTTTCCCTTCCTCCCCCACCTTTAATGTAGATAGCAGTGATGGAGCTGCATCCAAGTGAAATATCTAGCTTGATTAGTTAGGGGTAGTAACCGCCGCAATAAGCAAGCTACACCCATGCTTATTTGTTTTACCTAGACTATGTTGTACAGCCCTTGTTGGTTTTTGTTTTTTTTTTTCTTCTCCCCTGCCGTTGAAGCAGAGAGCCATGCTGGATATGCATTGAAAGTGAAGTACTTTTACTGGGTCTCCCTGCCAACGCCATAAAACCGCTACAGATGCTGCAGAACGCTGCAGCGAGGATCTTAACCAAGTCCAACAAAAGAGACCACATCTCACCCATCTTAAAAAGCCTACACTGGCTTCCCGTCAAATTCAGAATACTATTCAAAGTGCTCTCAGTAACCCACAAGGCAATACACAACCTGGCACCACTCGAGCTCACATTCCCTCTCCAACTCCACACATCTTCCAGACCAGTGAGACAAGCCTACAAAAACAACCTTCAAATTCCACCGATGAAGTCAGCATTAAGTAAAAGAGCTTTCTCCACAGCTGGGCCTAAACTCTGGAACACTCTCCCATCAGAGCTCAGATCAGTGCAATGCTCCACTACATTTAAAAAAAGACTCAAGACTTGGTTATTCAACCAAGCCTTCCCATAACATCAACCTGCGAAATATCCCTGCCAATATCCCCTCAGTGGTAACACGCTAGAGAACTATATAGATCCTCTCTAGAAATCACATGATCTTTGGCAGTCTATTATCAAAACCCAACCTCTAGCCTATATTAGGCTCCGTACATGTTAATTATGTTATTACCCCCATATATCTTAATCCAAGTTAATTCGACCTGTTCATTGTAAGACATTTACTTGTCGTTGTTGTTATTGTTTAAAATGTAAACCGAATTGATCAGTAATTCTGTTATTGGAAAGTCGGTATAGAAAAATGCTAAATAAATAAATAAATAAATAAATAAGTAAGTATCAGGCTTATTTGGTTTGGGGTAGTAACCGCCGTAACAAGCCAGCTACTCCTCGCTTTGTGATTGCGAATCCTTTTTTTCTTCACCCCTGTCGTTGAAGCTATGCAGGATATGCGTGAAGCATCAGTTTTTTGTTTTTGTTTTTTTTTTCCCCTGCCGTTGAAGCAGAGAGCTATGCTGGAAATGCGTGATGTATCAGTCTTTCTCCCATGCCGATGAAGCAGAGAACCATGCTGGATATGCATGGAAAGTGAAGTATCAGGCACATTTGGTTTGGGGTAGTAACCGCCGTAACAAGCCAGCTACTCCCCGCTTTTTGAGTGCGAACCCTTTTTCTTCTCCCTTGCCGTTGTAGCAGAGAGCTCTGCTGGATGTGTGAAGTATCAGTTATTCTTCTCCCCTGTCATTGAAGCAGAGAGCTATGCTGTATATGCATTGAAAGTGAAGTATCAGGCATATTTGGTTTGGGGTAGTAACCGCCGTAACAAGCCAGCTACTCCCCTCTTTGTGAGTGCAAATCCTTTTTTCCATTTCCTCTTGCTGTTGAAGCTTAGAGCGATGTTGGAGTCACAGTAAGCATGTGTACGTTTATTGAATAAGGGTATTGTCTCCAGGCAGTAGCCATCATTCTGGCGAGTCACCCACTCTTCATTGGCGGCCTCTTGACTTTATGGATCCGCAGTGTTTATCCCACGCCCCTTTGAAGTCTTTCACAGTTCTGGTCTTCACCACTTCCTCCGGAAGGGCATTCCAGGCATCCACCACCCTCTCCGTGAAGAAATACTTCCTGACATTGGTTCTGAATCTTCCTCCCTGGAGCCTCAAATCGTGACCCCTGGTTCTGCTGATTATTTTCCTACGGAAGAGGTTTGTCGTTGTTTTTGGATCATTAAAACCTTTCAAGTATCTGAAAGTCTGTATCATATCACCTCGATACCATTTCAAAAACATCATAGGTCGGACAACAGCAGCAAGACCAGTGACATGAGGGTGTCTTGCTGCTGTTGAGGCAGCTGCTCAGCCACCTCCTGCACCTGCTTTCAGTTTTCCCACGAGTATTGGCTCATGTAGAGCTGGTAAGCAGCAGTATGGGCCATAAGCATGGCACCTTGGAACACCTTCCTCCCAACTGCATCCAACACTCTGTTGTCCTTCTCTTGGGACACCTAGGAGTGGGTCCAAGAGCACTTGGCCCTCTTGAGGGCGGATTCAACCAACAATTCGTAGGGCAGCTGATGCTTATCAAATCCAGCAGCCTTTTGGATGAGGTAATCCCCGCCTGCCTTCTTATTCACGGAGACACTGTGAGGGGGTGTTCCAAAATCCTCAGCATCAACTCTGTAAGGATCTCGGGTACCGGGACCATCACAATCTCCTTAGGAGGCTTCATGAACTGAAGAACCTCAAGCATTTTGTGCCTGGTATTTTCTTCAGTCAAAAGCTCGCCATCATCCTGACAAACCCTGCAAAGGTTAAATCTTCTGGCGGAGACTTCCTTCGCTCCTCTAGAAGAGAAGGGTCTGATGGGAGACCATCCAAATACTTGGAGGAAGATTCCATCTGATCATCCCCCAGAAGTCATAGGGACCCTCATCCACACTGTATCCCACAAGGGATGGCTCTCTAGGTGCTTGGCTAACGTCCAGTGGTGCAGGCACTGATGAAACTGGACGGGGGACTACAGGCTTCAGCGAAGCTTCCTCCTTGAAAGAACCGGCAATGACCACCGTATCGGTAGGGGGAGGCCTTGATGCCCCGCCAGGCACCAGTGCCACCCCGGGAACTGACCCCAGCTAGGTTGCTAAGGCACCATAGAGCACAATGAGCATCTCCAGAAGCGATAGGAGCATGGGTGGCACCGGTTCCAATGTCATCGTTGCCACAGGAACGAAGCCTTGCAGCACCTGTTCTACCGCTAGCTGAACTCAACGCTCCAGCAACTCCTCAAATGTTGCCAATGCCAACACTGACTGGGAGGAATGAGGGGTGGTCATATCTTCCTTGGTCCCATAAGGAAGATAGGCGACTGGCACCAGGACCGGTGGAGACCGTCGTGGACCCCGGGTATCGCTGGAGGTTTAGCACTCCTCGCCATGGGGTCGCTTCGGAGGCATTGAGGTAAAAGCCGGTGCATCCCCATGCCTAGCACCGTGCATCGATGGGGACCGGTGCCGATGTTTCTTGGTCTTCCCACAATGCTTGGCCTGGTTTTTCCCCCCCATGCCGAGGTCGAGAACGATGAAGGTGGTGGATGCCTAGAATGCCCTTCCTCCCCCTTCCTCGGGGAAGGGGGGAGACCTCAATGCATCGCCAGAAGCGATACGAGCATGGGTGGCACTTGTTCCAGTGCCATTGTTGCCATGGGAACGAAGCCTTGAAGCACCTGCTCCACCGCTAGCTGGACTCGACGCTCCCTTCCTCGGCCTCCCCCTTCCTCGGCCTGGAGGAGATAGAAAACAGTTGGTCTCCGACGCCCTCGATGGAACCGATGGTCCTGCTGATGTTGATGGTGTAGTGTCCATCAGTGCGGCTCCAAGGTCCTCCAATGCCAATGCCAATGGCTCTGACTTCTTTGACCTGAAGAGGTTGTCCTTCTTTTCGAGTTGAAGCAGACATCCCTTCAGGTTGTCCATCTTTTCGAGTTGAAGCCGATATCCCTTCAGGGTAATCTGGGCACACAAGCGGCAACCCCGGACGTCATGCAATGCTCAACGCAGAGGATGCAAACTTCATGAAGATCATTGATCGACATGGTCCTTGGGCTCTGGGACCATTGGCGGAAACCAGTCGCAGCCATGATGGGGTGAAACAATGGGAAAAAACAAAAAATGATGGCAGCGGGCATCGATGGAAAACGGGCACCAAGACACCGCCACCATGGGGGGGGAACCAATGGTGAAAGGAAACTTACCCAAATGCCGAAGACCCTGACTGCTGTCATTACGGGGAGGCACCAGGAGGGACCCAGCGATGGACAGAAGTTAAAAGACAGCGAAAAACGGCAAAATAGACGTTTTTTGCAAAAGGCAAAACGCCAAAATTTTTAGAACTCAATCAAACCACAAGGCTCACAGCTCCGCAGAAAAAAAGAGACTGAAAAGGGATCCCGCATGGAATAAGGCATGCGTTTTCTGTATCAGTCTCCATCTGATGATGTCACCCATGTGTGAGGACTACCATCCTGCTTGTCTTCGGAGCACAAGACTTTCGGAGCTGCAGGCTATAAGTGTTTTTAAATAAACCAGTAAATTTCCAGCTGTTTGCTCTGTGCCAGAAGTCTGAGGATAACACCAAGGGGCATGGCCTTCCCACTTTCTATCAGTTATCTGAGGTCCGTCCTAGAGCCAGGGAGTCACAATATAAAACTCCAGGGGTAACGACTCAGAACCAACATCATGAAATATTTCTTTATGGAGAGGGAGGTGGATGCCTGGAATGTCCTTCCAGAAGAGGGGGTGAAGACAAAAACAGTCAAAAAATTCAAAGGGGCATGGGATAAACATTGTGGATCCCTAAAGGCTAAGAGGATGGAAGTGAAGAAAAGAGTGCATGGGGGTAACTTGCTGGTGCAGCGGTTACTGCTCTTAACCAATAGGTCTTGATGCTTTTGATGCAACTGCAACATTATTCTCCGCTTCGATGGCAGAGGAATACGGTAGTCGATTCAGACAGCAGCTAATGCTGGCCCCAAAGTTTACGGACTGGGGAACTGATAAGCAAGGGGGTAATCTCCACGGAGCGGCAGTTACTACACTTAATGGAAGGCATGGGGGTAACCTGCACGGCGCGGCAGTTACTACACTTAATGGAAGGCATGGGGGTAAGCTGCACGGCGCGGCAGTTACTACACTTAATGGAAGGCATGGGGGTAACCTGCACGGAGCGGCAGTTACTACACTTAATGGAAGGCATGGGGGTAACCTGCACGGCGCGGCAGTTACTACACTTAATGGAAGGCATGGGGGTAACCTGCACGGAGCGGCAGTTACTACACTTAATGGAAGGCATGGGGGTAAGCTGCACGGCGCGGCAGTTACTACACTTAATGGAAGGC
Organism: Rhinatrema bivittatum; assembly: GCF_901001135.1. Taxonomy (NCBI): domain Eukaryota; kingdom Metazoa; phylum Chordata; class Amphibia; order Gymnophiona; family Rhinatrematidae; genus Rhinatrema; species Rhinatrema bivittatum. The sequence goes on along the minus strand of NC_042619.1, from coordinate 5,639,279 downwards.
ATGGGGGTAAGCTGCACGGCGCGGCAGTTACTACACTCAAAGGAAGGCACGGGGTAACCTGCACGGAGCGGCAGTTACTACATTCAATGGAAGGCATGGGGGTAAGCTGCACGGCGCGGCAAGTTACTACACTTAATGGAAGGCATGGGGGTAACCTGCACGGCGCGGCAGTTACTACACTTAATGGAAGGCATGGGGGTAAGCTGCACGGCGCGGCAGTTACTACACTCAATGGAAGGCATGGGGGTAACCTGCACGGAGTGGCAGTTACTACACTTAATGGAAGGCATGGGGGTAATCTGCACGGAGCGGCAGTTACTACACTTAATGGAAGGCATGGGGGTAACCTGCACGGAGCGGCAGTTACTACACTTAATGGAAGGCATGGGGGTAACCTGCACGGAGCGGCAGTTACTACACTTAATGGAAGGCATGGGGGTAACCTGCACGGAGCGGCAGTTACTACACTTAATGGAAGGCATGGGGGTAACCTGCACGGAGCGGCAGTTACTACACTTAATGGAAGGCATGGGGGTAACCTGCACGGAGCGGCAGTTACTACACTTAATGGAAGGCATGGGGGTAACCTGCACGGAGCGGCAGTTACTACACTTAATGGAAGGCATGGGGGTAACCTGCACGGAGCGGCAGTTACTACACTTAATGGAAGGCATGAGGGATAATCTGCACGGAGTGGCAGTTACTACACTTAATGGAAGGCATGGGGGTAACCTGCACGGCACAGCGGTTACTACACTCAATGGAAGGCATGGGGGTAATCTGCACGGAGCGGCAGTTACTACACTCAATGGAAGGCATGGGGGGTAACCTGCACGGAGCGGCAGTTACTACACTTAATGGAAGGCATGGGGGTAACCTGCACGGAGCGGCAGTTACTACACTTAATGGAAGTCATGGGGGTAACCTGCACGGAGCGGCAGTTACTACACTTAATGGAAGGCATGGGGGTAATCTGCACGGAGCGGCAGTTACTACACTTAATGGAAGGCATGGGGGTAACCTGCACGGAGCGGCAGTTACTACACTTAATGGAAGGCATGGGGGTAACCTGCACGGAGTGGCAGTTACTACACTTAATGGAAGTCATGGGGGTAACCTGCACGGAGCGGCAGTTACTACACTTAATGGAAGGCATGGGGTAACCTGCACGGAGCGGCAGTTACTACACTTAATGGAAGGCATGGGGTAACCTGCACGGAGCGGCAGTTACTACACTTAATGGAAGTCATGGGGGTAACCTGCACGGAGCGGCAGTTACTACACTTAATGGAAGGCATGGGGGTAACCTGCACGGAGCGGCAGTTACTACACTTAATGGAAGGCATGGGGGTAACCTGCACGGAGCGGCAGTTACTACACTTAATGGAAGTCATGGGGGTAACCTGCACGGAGCGGCAGTTACTACACTTAATGGAAGGCATGGGGTAACCTGCACGGAGCGGCAGTTACTACACTTAATGGAAGGCATGGGGTAACCTGCACGGAGCGGCAGTTACTACACTTAATGGAAGTCATGGGGGTAACCTGCACGGAGCGGCAGTTTCTACACTTAATGGAAGGCATGGGGTAACCTGCACGGAGCGGCAGTTACTACACTTAATGGAAGGCATGGGGGTAACCTGCACGGAGCGGCAGTTACTACACTTAATGGAAGTCATGGGGGTAACCTGCACGGAGCGGCAGTTACTACACTTAATGGAAGGCATGGGGGATAATCTGCACGGAGCGGCAGTTACTACACTTAATGGAAGGCATGGAGGTAACCTGCACGGAGCGGCAGTTACTACACTTAATGGAAGGCATGGGGGATAATCTGCACGGAGCGGCAGTTACTACACTTAATGGAAGGCATGGGGGTAATCTGCACGGAGCGGCAGTTACTACACTTAATGGAAGGCATGGAGGTAACCTGCACGGAGCGGCAGTTACTACACTTAATGGAAGGCATGGAGGTAATCTGCACGGAGCGGCAGTTACTACACTTAATGGAAGGCATGGGGGTAACCTGCACGGAGCGGCAGTTACTACACTTAATGGAAGGCATGGGGGTAACCTGCACGGAGCGGCAGTTACTACACTTAATGGAAGGCATGGGGGTAACCTGCACGGAGCGGCAGTTACTACACTTAATGGAAGGCATGGGGTAACCTGCACGGAGCGGCAGTTACTACACTTAATGGAAGGCATGGGGGTAACCTGCACGGAGTGGCAGTTACTACACTTAATGGAAGGCATGGGGGGTAACCTGCACGGAGCGGCAGTTACTACACTTAATGGAAGGCATGGGGGGTAACCTGCACGGAGCGGCAGTTACTACACTTAATGGAAGTCATGGGGGTAATCTGCACGGAGCGGCAGTTACTACACTTAATGGAAGGCATGGGGGTAACCTGCACGGAGCGGCAGTTACTACACTTAATGGAAGGCATGGGGGTAACCTGCACGGAGCGGCAGTTACTACACTTAATGGAAGGCATGGGGTAACCTGCACGGAGCGGCAGTTACTACACTTAATGGAAGGCATGGGGGGTAACCTGCACGGAGCGGCAGTTACTACACTTAATGGAAGTCATGGGGGTAACCTGCACGGAGCGGCAGTTACTACACTTAATGGAAGTCATGGGGGTAATCTGCACGGAGCGGCAGTTACTACACTTAATGGAAGGCATGGGGTAACCTGCACGGAGCGGCAGTTACTACACTTAATGGAAGTCATGGGGGTAATCTGCACGGAGCGGCAGTTACTACACTTAATGGAAGGCATGGGGGTAACCTGCACGGAGCGGCAGTTACTACACTTAATGGAAGGCATGGGGTAACCTGCACGGAGCGGCAGTTACTACACTTAATGGAAGGCATGGGGGTAACCTGCACGGAGCGGCAGTTACTACACTTAATGGAAGGCATGGGGGTAACCTGCACGGAGCGGCAGTTACTACACTTAATGGAAGGCATGGGGGATAATCTGCACGGAGCGGCAGTTACTACACTTAATGGAAGGCATGGGGGTAATCTGCACGGAGCGGCAGTTACTACACTTAATGGAAGGCATGGGGGTAACCTGCACGGAGCGGCAGTTACTACACTTAATGGAAGGCATGGGGTAACCTGCACGGAGCGGCAGTTACTACACTTAATGGAAGGCATGGGGGTAACCTGCACGGAGCGGCAGTTACTACACTTAATGGAAGGCATGGGGGTAACCTGCACGGAGCGGCAGTTACTACACTTAATGGAAGGCATGGGGGATAATCTGCACGGAGCGGCAGTTACTACACTTAATGGAAGGCCTGGGATTACTACTCTTATGCAATAAGCCTTGATGCTTTTAACGCAACTGCAACGTCGCTCTCTGCTTTGATGGCAGTGGGGGAGGGGGTAGAAGAGAAATTAGATTTAGACAACAACCAGCATGGTCCCTGCCATTTACGCTCCGGGGTACTGATACGCAGACATAAGGGAAAAAGCACAGGGACTGCTTCAAGCTCTAAAGCAAAGCACATCGGCGCTGTCTGAATTCTCAAGGCTTGGGGATAACTGCTTGGGGCGGCATTTACTAGCATAAGAAGCTTGCTGGGCAGACTGGCTGGAGCACGTGGCCATTACTATGCTTTCCCTTACGTGAAGCGTCACTCCTCACTCGCTGGGGCTGATCCACTTTTTCCTGGCTTCCTCTCGCTGCATCACATCACAGAGAGAGCAGCAATATCCAAACGCTTCTGCTGCCATTACAGCCTTGGGCCCAGGATCTTTCCTTTCCGAGTCCCCTCTCTGTAACCCCCTGGTGAGCCCTCTCCTCTCCCAGCTTTGATCTGCTCTCCCCATCCTCCAGTTCCTAGCCCGCTGGAGGTCATGGTGCTCACCCTGACCAGTTCAACCAAAAATCTCCTCAACCACTCTCTGCCCGTGACAGGGAGATAGCATTTCACACTCATCCACCAAATTAACAGAAGGCGTTACCCAGCGACATCAGCGTCTCCGAGGTTTCCTTTACGATGTTGCTATACAGCAGCTTCCGCCACTCCTCCAGGTCCATCCTCTCCTCCTTAGGGACAGTGACTTCGGCCTCCGGGACTGGTGCTGGTACCTGAAACACAAACCCATGCACACTCACTGCCTACTGCCTCCAGTGCACCCCAAAAACGGCAGCACTCGCCTACACAAGGGTCACAGGAGCAGGGACTGCAGCCCCCTCCCCCCCAGCACCCCCAATCTCAGCAGGGCACGAGGGGAGGGGCACAGGAGCAGGGACTGCAGCCCCCTCCCCTCACAACACCCCCCAATCTCAGCAGGGCACGAGGGGAGGGTCACAGGAGCAGTGACCGCAGCCCCCTCCCCCTCACAACATCCCCCAATCTCAGCAGAGCACGAGGGGAGGGTCACAGGAGCAGTGACCGCAGCCCCCTCCCCTCACAACACCCCCCAATCTCAGCAGGGCACGAGGGGAGGGTCACAGGGGGAGGGACTGCAGCCCCTCCCCCTCACAACACCCCCCAATCTCAGCAGGGCACGAGGGGAGGGTCACAGGAGCAGTGACCGCAGCCCCTCCCCCTCACAACACCCCCCAATCTCAGCAGGGCACGAGGGGAGGGTCACAGGAGCAGGGACTGCAGCCCCCTCCCCCTCACAACACCCCCCAATCTCAGCAGGGCACGAGGGGAGGGTCACAGGAGCAGGGACTGCAGCCCCTCCCCCTCACAACACCCCCCAATCTCAGCAGGGCACGAGGGGAGGGTCACAGGAGCAGGGACTGCAGCCCCTCCCCCTCACAACACCCCCCAATCTCAGCAGGGCACGAGGGGAGGGTCACAGGAGCAGTGACTGCAGCCCCTCCCCCTCACAACACCCCCCAATCTCAGCAGGGCACGAGGGGAGGGTCACAGGAGCAGGGACTGCAGCCCCCTCCCCCTCACAACACCCCCCGATCTCAGCAGGGCACGAGGGGAGGGTCACAGGAGCAGTGACCGCAGCCCCCTCCCCTCACAACACCCCCCAATCTCAGCAGGGCACGAGGGGAGGGTCACAGGAGCAGTGACCGCAGCCCCTCCCCCTCACAACACCCCCCAATCTCAGCAGGGCACGAGGGGAGGGGCACAGGAGCAGGGACTGCAGCCCCCTCCCCTCACAACACCCCCCAATCTCAGCAGGGCACGAGGGGAGGGTCACAGGAGCAGTGACCGCAGCCCCCCCCCCCTCACAACACCCCCCAATCTCAGCAGGGCACGAGGGGAGGGTCACAGGAGCAGTGACCGCAGCCCCCTCCCCTCACAACACCCCCCAATCTCAGCAGGGCACGAGGGGAGGGTCACAGGAGCAGGGACTGCAGCCCCTCCCCCTCACAACACCCCCCAATCTCAGCAGGGCACGAGGGGAGGGTCACAGGAGCAGGGACTGCAGCCCCCTCCCCCTCACAACACCCCCCGATCTCAGCAGGGCACGAGGGGAGGGTCACAGGAGCAGTGACCGCAGCCCCCCTCCCCTCACAACACCCCCCAATCTCAGCAGGGCACGAGGGGAGGGTCACAGGAGCAGTGACCGCAGCCCCCTCCCCCTCACAACACCCCCCAATCTCAGCAGGGCACGAGGGGAGGGTCACAGGAGCAGTGACCGCAGCCCCTCCCCCTCACAACACCCCCCAATCTCAGCAGGACACGAGGGGAGGGTCACAGGAGCAGTGACCGCAGCCCCCTCCCCCTCACAACACCCCCCAATCTCAGCAGGGCACGAGGGGAGGGTCACAGGAGCAGGGACTGCAGCCCCTCCCCCTCACAACACCCCCCAATCTCAGCAGGGCACGAGGGGAGGGTCACAGGAGCAGTGACCGCAGCCCCCTCCCCCTCACAACACCCCCCCAATCTCAGCAGGGCACGAGGGGAGGGTCACAGGAGCAGTGACTGCAGCCCCCCCCCCTCACAACACCCCCCAATCTCAGCAGGGCACGAGGGGAGGGTCACAGGAGCAGTGACCGCAGCCCCTCCCCCTCACAACACCCCCCAATCTCAGCAGGACACGAGGGGAGGGTCACAGGAGCAGGGACTGCAGCCCCTCCCCCTCACAACACCCCCCAATCTCAGCAGGGCACGAGGGGAGGGTCACAGGAGCAGTGACCGCAGCCCCCTCCCCCTCACAACACCCCCCAATCTCAGCAGGGCACGAGGGGAGGGTCACAGGAGCAGGGACTGCAGCCCCTCCCCCTCACAACACCCCCCAATCTCAGCAGGGCACGAGGGGAGGGTCACAGGAGCAGTGACCGCAGCCCCCTCCCCTCACAACACCCCCCAATCTCAGCAGGGCACGAGGGGAGGGTCACAGGAGCAGGGACTGCAGCCCCCTCCCCCTCACAACACCCCCCAATCTCAGCAGGGCACGAGGGGAGGGTCACAGGAGCAGTGACCGCAGCCCCTCCCCCTTACAACACCCCCCAATCTCAGCAGGGCACGAGGGGAGGGTCACAGGAGCAGTGACCGCAGCCCCCTCCCCCTCACAACACCCCCAATCTCAGCAGGGCACGAGGTGAGGGTCACAGGAGCAGTGACCGCAGCCCCTCCCCCTCACAACACCCCCCAATCTCAGCAGGACACGAGGGGAGGGTCACAGGAGCAGGGACCGCAGCCCCTCCCCCTCACAACACCCCCCAATCTCAGCAGGGCACGAGGGGAGGGTCACAGGAGCAGTGACCGCAGCCCCCTCCCCCTCACAACACCCCCCAATCTCAGCAGGGCACGAGGGGAGGGTCACAGGAGCAGTGACTGCAGCCCCTCCCCCTCACAACACCCCCCAATCTCAGCAGGGCACGAGGGGAGGGTCACAGGAGCAGGGACTGCAGCCCCTCCCCCTCACAACACCCCCCAATCTCAGCAGGGCACGAGGGGAGGGTCACAGGAGCAGGGACCGCAGCCCCCTCCCCCTCACAACACCCCCCAATCTCAGCAGGGCACGAGGGGAGGGTCACAGGAGCAGTGACCGCAGCCCCCTCCCCCTCACAACACCCCCCAATCTCAGCAGGGCACGAGGGGAGGGTCACAGGAGCAGTGACCGCAGCCCCCTCCCCTCACAACACCCCCCAATCTCAGCAGGGCACGAGGGGAGGGTCACAGGAGCAGGGACCGCAGCCCCCTCCCCCTCACAACCCCCCCCAATCTCAGCAGGGCACGAGGGGAGGGTCACAGGAGCAGTGACCGCAGCCCCCTCCCCCTCACAACACCCCCCAATCTCAGCAGGGCACGAGGGGAGGGTCACAGGAGCAGGGACTGCAGCCCCTCCCCCTCACAACACCCCCCAATCTCAGCAGGGTATGAGGGGAGGGTCACAGGAGCAGGGACTGCAGCCCCTCCCCCTCACAACACCCCTGAATCTCAGCAGGGCACGAGGGGAGGGTCACAGGAGCAGTGACCGCAGCCCCCTCCCCCTCACAACACCCCCAATCTCAGCAGGGCACGAGGGGAGGGTCACAGGAGCAGTGACCGCAGCCCCCTCCCCCTCACAACACCCCCCAATCTCAGCAGGGCACGAGGGGAGGGTCACAGGGGGAGGGACTGCAGCCCCTCCCCCTCACAACACCCCCCAATCTCAGCAGGGCACGAGGGGAGGGTCACAGGAGCAGTGACCGCAGCCCCCTCCCCTCACAACACCCCCCAATCTCAGCAGGGCATGAGGGGAGGGTCACAGGAGCAGGGACTGTAGCCCCTCCCCCTCACAACACCCCCCAATCTCAGCAGGGCACGAGGGGAGGGTCACAGGAGCAGTGACCGCAGCCCCCTCCCCCTCACAACACCCCCCAATCTCAGCAGGGCACGAGGGGAGGGTCACAGGAGCAGGGACTGCAGCCCCCCCCCCCAGCACCCCCAATCTCAGCAGGGCACGAGGGGAGGGTCACAGGGGGAGGGACTGCAGCCCCTCCCCCTCACAACACCCCCCAATCTCAGCAGGGCACGAGGGGAGGGTCACAGGAGCAGGGACTGCAGCCCCTCCCCCTCACAACACCCCCCAATCTCAGCAGGGCACGAGGGGAGGGTCACAGGAGCAGGGACTGCAGCCCCTCCCCCTCACAACACCCCCCAATCTCAGCAGGGCACGAGGGGAGGGTCACAGGAGCAGGGACTGCAGCCCCTCCCCCTCACAACACCCCCCAATCTCAGCAGGGCACGAGGGGAGGGTCACAGGAGCAGTGACCGCAGCCCCTCCCCCTCACAACACCCCCGAATCTCAGCAGGGCACGAGGGGAGGGTCACAGGAGCAGGGACTGCAGCCCCCTCCCCCTCACAACACCCCCCAATCTCAGCAGGGCACGAGGGGAGGGTCACAGGAGCAGTGACCGCAGCCCCCTCCCCTCACAACACCCCCTAATCTCAGCAGGGCACGAGGGGAGGGTCACAGGAGCAGTGACCGCAGCCCCCTCCCCTCACAACCCCCCCCAATCTCAGCAGGGCACGAGGGGAGGGTCACAGGAGCAGTGACCGCAGCCCCCTCCCCCTCACAACACCCCCCAATCTCAGCAGGGCACGAGGGGAGGGTCACAGGAGCAGGGACTGCAGCCCCTCCCCCTCACAACACCCCCCAATCTCAGCAGGGCACGAGGGGAGGGTCACAGGAGCAGGGACTGCAGCCCCTCCCCCTCACAACACCCCCCAATCTCAGCAGGGCACGAGGGGAGGGTCACAGGAGCAGTGACCGCAGCCCCCTCCCCCTCACAACACCCCCCAATCTCAGCAGGGCACGAGGGGAGGGTCACAGGAGCAGTGACCGCAGCCCCCTCCCCTCACAACACCCCCCAATCTCAGCAGGGTATGAGGGGAGGGTCACAGGAGCAGGGACTGCAGCCCCTCCCCCTCACAACACCCCCCAATCTCAGCAGGGCACGAGGGGAGGGTCACAGGGGGAGGGACTGCAGCCCCCTCCCCTCACAACACCCCCCAATCTCAGCAGGACACGAGGGGAGGGTCACAGGGGGAGGGACTGCAGCCCCCTCCCCCTCACAACACCCCCCAATCTCAGCAGGGCACGAGGGGAGGGTCACAGGAGCAGTGACCGCAGCCCCCTCCCCTCACAACACCCCCCAATCTCAGCAGGGCACGAGGGGAGGGTCACAGGAGCAGTGACCGCAGCCCCCTCCCCTCACAACACCCCCCAATCTCAGCAGGGCACGAGGGGAGGGTCACAGGAGCAGTGACCGCAGCCCCTCCCCCTCACAAACACCCCCCAATCTCAGCAGGGCACGAGGGGAGGGTCACAGGAGCAGTGACCGCAGCCCCCTCCCCTCACAACACCCCCCAATCTCAGCAGGGCACGAGGGGAGGGTCACAGGAGCAGTGACCGCAGCTCCCTCCCCCTCACAACACCCCCCAATCTCAGCAGGGCACGAGGGGAGGGTCACAGGAGCAGGGACCGCAGCCCCCTCCCCCTCACAACACCCCCCAATCTCAGCAGGGCACGAGGGGAGGGTCACAGGAGCAGGGACTGCAGCCCCCTCCCCCTCACAACACCCCCCAATCTCAGCAGGGCACGAGGGGAGGGTCACAGGAGCAGTGACCGCAGCCCCCTCCCCTCACAACACCCCCCAATCTCAGCAGGGCACGAGGGGAGGGTCACAGGAGCAGTGACCGCAGCCCCCTCCCCCTCACAACACCCCCCAATCTCAGCAGGGCACGAGGGGAGGGTCACAGGAGCAGTGACCGCAGCCCCCCCCCCTCACAACACCCCCCAATCTCAGCAGGGCACGAGGGGAGGGTCACAGGAGCAGTGACCGCAGCCCCTCCCCCTCACAACACCCCCCAATCTCAGCAGGGCACGAGGGGAGGGTCACAGGGGGAGGGACTGCAGCCCCCTCCCCCTCACAACACCCCCCAATCTCAGCAGGGCACGAGGGGAGGGTCACAGGAGCAGGGACTGCAGCCCCTCCCCCTCACAACACCCCCCAATCTCAGCAGGGCACGAGGGGAGAGTCACAGGAGCAGTGACCGCAGCACCCTCCCCCTCACAACACCCCCCAATCTCAGCAGGGCACGAGGGGAGGGTCACAGGAGCAGGGACTGCAGCCCCTCCCCCTCACAACACCCCCCAATCTCAGCAGGGCACGAGGGGAGGGTCACAGGAGCAGGGACTGCAGCCCCCTCCCCCTCACAACACCCCCCAATCTCAGCAGGGCACGAGGGGAGGGTCACAGGAGCAGGGACTGCAGCCCCCTCCCCCTCACAACACCCCCCAATCTCAGCAGGGCACGAGGGGAGGGTCACAGGAGCAGGGACCGCAGCCCCCTCCCCCTCACAACACCCCCCAATCTCAGCAGGGCACGAGGGGAGGGTCACACTGCCCCATCACAGGACAGGTACAGCCCAGGAAGCAGCAGTGCAAGACAGACATAGACACACAGACACAGACACACACACACAGCCCCATCACAGGACAGGTACAGCACAGGAAGCAGCAGTGCAAGCTTCACACACACAAACACACAGCCCCATCACAGGATAGATACAGCACAGGAAGCAGCAGTGCAAGCTTCCCTCACACACACAAACACACAGCCCCATCACAGGATAGATACAGCACAGGAAGCAGCAGTGCAAGCTTCCCTCACACACACACACAGCCCCATCACAGGATAGATACAGCACAGGAAGCAGCAGTGCAAGCTTCACACACACACACACACAGCCCCATCACAGGATAGATTCAGCACAGGAAGCAGCAGTGCAAGCTTCCCTCACACACACACACAGCCCCATCACAGGATAGATACAGCACAGGAAGCAGCAGTGCAAGCTTCCCTCACACACACAAACACACAGCCCCATCACAGGATAGATACAGCACAGGAAGCAGCAGTGCAAGCTTCCCTCACACACACACACAGCCCCATCACAGGATAGATACAGCACAGGAAGCAGCAGTGCAAGCTTCCTTCACACACACACACAGCCCCATCACAGGATAGATACAGCACAGGAAGCAGCAGTGCAAGCTTCCCTCACACAAACACACAGCCCCATCACAGGATAGATACAGCACAGGAAGCAGCAGTGCAAGCTTCACACACACACACACACAGCCCCATCACAGGATAGATACAGCACAGGAAGCAGCAGTGCAAGCTTCCCTCACACACACACACAGCCCCATCACAGGACAGGTACAGCACAGGAAGCAGCAGTGCAAGCTTCACACACACAAACACACAGCCCCATCACAGGATAGATACAGCACAGGAAGCAGCAGTGCAAGCTTCACACACACACACACACACACAGCCCCATCACAGGATAGATACAGCACAGGAAGCAGCAGTGCAAGCTTCACACACACACACACACACACAGCCCCATCACAGGATAGATACAGCACAGGAAGCAGCAGTGCAAGCTTCACACACACAAACACACAGCCCCATCACAGGATAGATACAGCACAGGAAGCAGCAGTGCAAGCTTCACACACACAAACACACAGCCCCATCACAGGATAGATACAGCACAGGAAGCAGCAGTGCAAGCTTCCCTCACACACACAAACACACAGCCCCATCACAGGATAGATACAGCACAGGAAGCAGCAGTGCAAGCTTCCCTCACACACACAAACACACAGCCCCATCACAGGATAGATACAGCACAGGAAGCAGCAGTGCAAGCTTCACACACACACACACACAGCCCCATCACAGGATAGATACAGCACAGGAAGCAGCAGTGCAAGCTTCCCTCACACACACAAACACACAGCCCCATCACAGGATAGATACAGCACAGGAAGCAGCAGTGCAAGCTTCCCTCACACACACAAACACACAGCCCCATCACAGGATAGATACAGCACAGGAAGCAGCAGTGCAAGCTTCCCTCACACACACACACAGCCCCATCACAGGATAGATACAGCACAGGAAGCAGCAGTGCAAGCTTCCCTCACACACACACACAGCCCCATCACAGGATAGATACAGCACAGGAAGCAGCAGTGCAAGCTTCACACACACACACACACAGCCCCATCACAGGATAGATACAGCACAGGAAGCAGCAGTGCAAGCTTCACACACACAAACACACAGCCCCATCACAGGATAGATACAGCACAGGAAGCAGCAGTGCAAGCTTCACACACACAAACACACAGCCCCATCACAGGATAGATACAGCACAGGAAGCAGCAGTGCAAGCTTCCCTCACACACACACACAGCCCCATCACAGGATAGATACAGCACAGGAAGCAGCAGTGCAAGCTTCCCTCACACACACAAACACACAGCCCCATCACAGTATAGATACAGCACAGGAAGCAGCAGTGCAAGCTTCCCTCACACACACACACAGCCCCATCACAGGATAGATACAGCACAGGAAGCAGCAGTGCAAGCTTCCCTCACACACACACACAGCCCCATCACAGGATAGATACAGCACAGGAAGCAGCAGTGCAAGCTTCCCTCACACACACAAACACACAGCCCCATCACAGGATAGATACAGCACAGGAAGCAGCAGTGCAAGCTTCCCTCACACACACACACAGCCCCATCACAGGATAGATACAGCACAGGAAGCAGCAGTGCAAGCTTCCCTCACACACACAAACACACAGCCCCATCACAGGATAGATACAGCACAGAAGCAGCAGTGCAAGCTTCCCTCACACACACACACAGCCCCATCACAGGATAGATACAGCACAGGAAGCAGCAGTGCAAGCTTCCCTCACACACACACACAGCCCCATCACAGGATAGATACAGCACAGGAAGCAGCAGTGCAAGCTTCCCTCACACACACAAACACACAGCCCCATCACAGGATAGATACAGCACAGGAAGCAGCAGTGCAAGCTTCCCTCACACACACACACAGCCCCATCACAGGATAGATACAGCACAGGAAGCAGCAGTGCAAGCTTCCCTCACACACACACACAGCCCCATCACAGGATAGATACAGCACAGGAAGCAGCAGTGCAAGCTTCCCTCACACACACACACAGCCCCATCACAGGATAGATACAGCACAGGAAGCAGCAGTGCAAGCTTCCCTCACACACACAAACACACAGCCCCATCACAGGATAGATACAGCACAGGAAGCAGCAGTGCAAGCTTCCCTCACACACACACACAGCCCCATCACAGGATGGATACAGCACAGGAAGCAGCAGTGCAAGCTTCCCTCACACACACACACAGCCCCATCACAGGAGAGATACAGCACTGGAAGCAGCAGTGCAAGCTTCCCTCACACACACAAACACACAGCCCCATCACAGGATAGATACAGCACAGGAAGCAGCAGTGCAAGCTTCCCTCACACACACAAACACACAGCCCCATCACAGGATAGATACAGAAGCAGCAGTGCAAGCTTCACACACACAAACACACAGCCCCATCACAGGATAGATACAGCACAGGAAGCAGCAGTGCAAGCTTCCCTCACACACACAAACACACAGCCCCATCACAGGATAGATACAGCACAGGAAGCAGCAGTGCAAGCTTCACACACACAAACACACAGCCCCATCACAGGATAGATACAGCACAGGAAGCAGCAGTGCAAGCTTCACACACACAAACACACAGCCCCATCACAGGATAGATACAGCACAGGAAGCAGCAGTGCAAGCTTCCCTCACACACACACACAGCCCCATCACAGGATAGATACAGCACAGGAAGCAGCAGTGCAAGTTTCCCTCACACACACAAACACACAGTGCGCCTCACCCACATCACACACCCACTCTTCTCTGCCGCAGCACAGAACAAGTACAGTCGAGGCAGCAACAGTGCAAGCTTCCCAGGCACTGTGCCACCTCAGGACAGGCACCACACAGGCAAGAGCAGTGCACGCCTCACATGCACATACACACACATTACACACAGCAGGCACGTGTCAGTCATTTCTAACATTTGCTTTTTTCTTCTGGCAGGAACCTCGGCCCTTTGTATAAAGGAGCATTGCTGATAAAAGCCTCGGTACCAGCTGATCATTCTGTGGCTCTCACAGAGAGAGAAAGAGAGAAGCTCCTCAGGTATCAAATGGTGAGACTGGAGACCAGGAAAATATGGGAGGTGCCCCCCCCAGCCTGGTTATAAAGAACTTACAGGCACCCCACGATGTGCTACCAACACACACTGCACCCTGTGTGAGCTGCACAGGGATCCCAAGGAGAACCCACCTTTTCCGCGTGAACGCGCTGGTGCTTCAGCAGCTCCGACCTCCACCTGAAGCCCTTGCCACAGTCCGTACACTGAAATGGTCTCTCCCCGGTGTGGGTCTTCACGTGCGTGGTGAGGTGCTGGCGCTGGATGAAGTTCTTGCCGCAGGTGGCGCACTGGTAGGGCCGCTCCCCCGTGTGGATCCTCTCGTGGATGATGAGGGAGGTGTGCCGCCGGAAGCTCTTCCCGCAGTTGTTACAGATGTAGGACCTCTCGCCCGCGTGGGCCCTCAGGTGCGTCTTCAGGGTCCTCTTGCTGCTGAAGCACTTCCCGCACTCGGCGCAGGCGTACTGCCTCTCCGGCTTGTGAGCTCGCTGCCCCTTCGCTCGCTTGCCGAAGCCCCGGGCGCAGGCGGGGGGCTTGGCTTTCCCCACTCCCGCGGGGCTGCCCTGCTGCTGCTGACTCCTGCGGGCGCGAGCTCTGCTCCTGGTCTCGGGATTTTCTGTCACCTGCTTCTGCCACTCCTCCCCATCCAGCTTTTCTTCCTTAAGGACCGGGACCTGATCCTGCGGCAGCGGCGCCTGAAACAAAAAAAACATCTCCGCATTCAGTAACCTTCTGTGCCAACTACACCCAAATAACTGTAGCCACCCACCCCTCTCCCCCCCCTCCAATCTCAGTACGGGTGGAGGGGAGTTATAGGGAGCTGTGAATGCGGCCTTCCTGCCCCCCCCCCCCTCTCGCAGGTCAGGGGGAGGGGGGTGTTACAGGAGCTCTGGCAGTACAAAGCTGCCTCGGAAGCTAAGAGGTAACTTCGTGGTGAGGACATTAATAAGTGACCCCTGTGGTGGTCCCGCTTCACAAGAGTGGGAGCAGAGAAGAGGCTGGAAACTACAGGCCGGTCAGCCTCACCCCGGTGGTGGGAAAATTAATGGAGACGCTGCTGAAGGAAAGGATAGTGAACCGTCTACAATCCAATGGGATCCGAGGCCACATGGTTTTATGACAGGAACATCATGTCAAATGCATCTGATTTTATTTTTTAAATTAGGTGACAAGGTAATTAGATCAAGGACAAAGCGTTCGTCCTGTAGAGGAGACGCATGAATAAAACGAGCAGCCTGGGAGCGGGTCCCAAGACGGTGGAATGGATTAGAAACTGCTGGTAGTAAGTGGAAAGAAGGATGAGCAGTGTAGTGCTTCAGGAACCGGCCCTGTTCAATATCTCTGTGAGCGACCTGGCCGAAGGGATAGACGGTAAAGTTTGTCTATTTGCGGGTGATACTAAGATCTGCTCCAAGTGGACAGGCCGGGAGGAGCAGAGAGAATGAAAAGTGATTCAAGAAAGCTTGAAGAGTGGTCGAAGGTTTGGCAGCTGGGATTCAGTGCCAAGAAGTGCAGAGTCCTGCATCTGGGGTGCGGCAATCCAAGAGAGCTGAATGTGATGGGGGGAGTGAAAGACATTAGAAAAATCCTGAAGACCTTTCTTTTCCTGCAACCTTTTCCAT
Source organism: Rhinatrema bivittatum (assembly GCF_901001135.1). Lineage (NCBI taxonomy): Eukaryota > Metazoa > Chordata > Amphibia > Gymnophiona > Rhinatrematidae > Rhinatrema > Rhinatrema bivittatum. Next base: position 5,623,605 of record NC_042619.1, on the reverse strand, counting down.
CTATTTAACTTTTATATTTTAGTGAGCTTATTTGAATGATCTTATTGCCAGAGTTCAATTGTTTTAATCTATATATGATATTGTTTTTATTATTATTAAGAATCTATAGGGATTGATTTATTTATGATTGACTTTTCTTTTATTGCATTATTGTATAATTTTTATTATAAAGCTTTTATTTTTTATTTGAAGTAATACGATTTGCTATTTTTTTTCTTCTTTCACTGATGTGTTTGAAAATTGAATGAACAACATCAGGCAGAGTTGAGTTGCTTACCGGTAACAGGTGCCCTCCAAGGATAGCAGAAGTGGGTGACATCTTCTGACGCAGCCTGGCCCAGAACCTTTATGTCTAGAATTGCGACTGTGCCCCTGCTGGGTACGTGTAGGCTGGAATGATACCGCGCATCCACATGGGGACAACCTTCCATGTCAGGTGGCTCAGAAGGAGCTTTCATCGGCTGGGTCAGAACCACACTGAGGTCCCAATGGGAGGCCAGATATGAGAGTTCAAATGAAGCAAGCACCACATGAATAGGACATGGATCTACCTTCAACATGTTGGTGATAGGTGCCAATTGCACTGAGATGAACTTTTTCTGAGTTGGACTTGAGACCTGATTCTGACAACTGTGGAAAGTAATCAAGCAGTTTTTGTATGGAGCAGAAGGAAGGGTCTAAGGCCTTTTGCTCTCATCACACGAAAAACCTCCTCCAATTCAGTCCACTGGACTTCCCTGTGGACTCTTTCCTTGAAGTTAACAGAACATGAGTCCCATCCTCTGAGAAATCCAGGATTTGCAGAGTTACCCTCTCAACATCCAGGGACCTGGCACTGGGATAAGTGCAAGCACCCCTGATCCTGAGAGATGAGAGTGGGGGGGGTTCCCCAGTCTGACTGGAACCCTGATGGACATCTCCCACAGGAGTGGCAGCCAAATCTGTCTCGGCCAATAGGAGGCTTTGAGAATCATAGTTCCCTTGTCTTCTCTTAGCTTCAACAAAGACTTTGTGACAAGCGGAATCAGAGAAGAAGTGTACAGCAGGCCCTCACTCCAACTGAGGGTAAAGACGTCTGAGACTAGTTTGCCTTGCGTCCTTTTCCAGGTACCGAAGAGCGGGACCTTCCTGTTCTGGGGAAAACAGATCTATCACAGGCGTGTCCCACTCACAGAATATCTGGTTTGCAACCCCCCCATCCAGGGACCATTCATAATGTTTCAGAACCTGAGTAAGTCTGTCCACAAAGACATTCTCCTTGCCTGCCAGATACCTGGCCCTAAGGACCATCCCCTGCGAGATGTCCCAGTCCCAGGTCTCCTGAAATAGGAGGTATGATCTCATGCTTCCTGCTTGTTGATGTAGTACATCACTACTTGATTGTCCATCTGTGCCAAGATCACTTTGTTGGACCACTGATCTCTGAAAGCCTTTAGAGCAGGGGTGGTCAACTCCAGTCCTTAAAATCCACAAACAGGCCTGGTTTTCAGGATACCCACAATTAATATGAATGAGATAGATTTGCATACAATGGAGGCAGTGCATGTTTATGCATCTCATGCATATTCATTGTGAATTTCCTTAAAACCAGGCGTTTGTTGCTCTCGAGGACCTGAGTTGGCCACCCCTGCTTTAGAGCACACTGAGTCACCCTTAGTTCTAGAACATTTATTTGATGACGTTTTTCCTGAGCAGACCACAGGCCCTGAGTGAGAAACCCCTCTACATGGGCTCCCACCCCAGCTTGGATGCATCTGTAGTCCGGTCAGTTTGGACTGAAGGAGTTTGGAAGGGTATGCCTCTGGTCAAATTGGAATTGTTCTACCACCAGAACAGGGAGTCCTTGATGCAGATGCTGTCTCGAAGATCCTGAGTGGTCTGCAGCCACTGTGATCAGAAGGTCCACTGGGCTCTTCTCTTGTTACAAAGGAGTAACATACATTGCTGATGCCATGAGGCCCAACATCCTCAATATGTCCTACGTTGATGCCTCCTGACTTGAACCATCTCCACTGCGAATATCAATGTAGAAGGAAGGCTCTTGCCTCAGTCGTGCCTAGCAGTGCTCCGATAATTTCTATTTGAAATGATAGGCTCGGGTAGGACTTTGGGTAATTCATAATGAACCTTAGTAACTCCACCAACTAGATGTTTTTGCACACCGATTCTGTGGCCCCCACCTGAGATGTGCTCATTCCCAGGTAGGGGGAACACATGCACCCCCAATTTTCATAGATACACCATCTCCATGGTGAGACATTTGATAAAGAAGATACTTGGGGCTGATGCTAGGCCAAACAGCAGGACATGAAACTGGAGATGAAGATCCCCTACCAGAAATCTGAGATATTTTATGTGATCTGAAAATATCTCTATGTGAGTGTGAGCATCCTTCAAACAGAGAGAGCTTAGCCAGTCCCCGCTTTGCAGAAAGGGAATTAAGATGCCCAGGAAAACTATCTTGAACTTTTCCACATAGATACTTGCTCAAGGTTCTCTGTTTTCTGGAATCAGGAAATACTTGGAGCAGAATTCCTGCCCTCTTTCCCTTGGTGAAACAGATTCAACCACATTGATCTCTTAAAAGGGAGGAGAGCTCCTTTTGAAACACATCCTGATATGCAGACTTCCCCCAATTTACTGGAAACACCAATAGATGTAATCCGTTCTCTCTTCATATTACACTGAGGAGCAACAAGTCTGAAGGCCAAAAGTTAATATTAAATTTAGCCTCTCTCCAACTGGAAGGTCCTCTGGCACAGGCACTAGGATCTGGGCTATGCTTTCTGCAATCGAGTCAAAACCCTGTGCCTGACTGGCTGAGGGACCCTCGACTGCCTTTGACGAGGACAGACGTTCTGCTGTGTATGACTGGGAGATAACGCCTCATCGCTTGGGTAGTTTTTCCTCAGCCCTCCCCCCCCTCGGTTACCTCCTGGTAGGGGAGTCAGACTGGAGTGGCAGTGAAGGACCTTTGAAGCATTGCACAGTATTCTCTAATCTGTGCCACTGCTTTCTTGACCCTTTCTCCGAAGAGACTCTCTCCAGTGCATGATACATTCACGATTCTTTCCTGGACTTCGGGTCAGAAGGCGGAGGCCTTCAGTAAGGCGATCCCCATGGCAGAGGCTCTCAATGCCTATCTGAAAACATCAAAGGTTGACCTGACCATGTGTTTTCCACACTCCATTCCCTTATCCATCCGTGATTGGAGGTCATCCGGTTGCTTCTGAGGAAGCTGCTTGGTCATCTCCCACAACAGCTCTAGCAAGTCCCACATATATTGGCCAATAAAGAGAGAGTAAGAAGCAATGCGAGCATTAGGTCACTCCCTGGGGAACCTTTCTCCCAAGAGTATCCAGGGTTTTGGAATCCTTCACCAGCAGCACTGAGGAGAAGTGATTGGAAGGTTTTTAATAGTTGTAAACCGCTCAGGCACGGTTGCAGATTGTGCAGTATAGAAAAGCTGAGAAATAAAATGAAATAAAATAAATGGATTCTACTCCTCTTAGCCCTCTTACAAGCAGATTTGATCACTGCAGATTGCTGCAGTGTTGCCTTTTTTTAAATCCGGGAGCCTTCTGGACAAGATAAATCACATCCACCTTCTTGTTCACAGTACTCACAGAGAGGGGGGTTCTCCCACGTCCTTATCTGTACCTGCTGAAGGATCTTTTGTATTAGGACTGCTGTGATCACCTTAGGAGGCCCCACAAACTGGAGATTGTCCGGCATTTTGTTCCTGGTTTCATCTTCCTTCATTAAAGGATATGGAATGGCCTCAGCCATTCTCTGCACAAAGCCGGCAAAGGAAAGGTCCACAGGTTGGGATTTCTTTCTTTCTGGAGGAGAAGGATCAGAGAGGTGACCTGTAGCCATACCCTCCGGAATACTCCCAGTCTGATTCAGACTGAACTGCCTAGAGAGAAGATCCATATTCTGCCCTTTCTGCAGAGAAGGCTTCAAAGAGGAGAGCACTTGTCTTTCGAGACATGGGACCCAAGGAACTCCTGCACATCGGTGAAGCTTCCTCCCCCAATGGGCTGGAGATCACCACTGGAGCAGCCACAATCAACATCGATTCCCCTCTGGGAATAGACATTGGTACTGGTGGGGATCAAGGCTGCCAAGCAGCTGTAGACACTCAAACAGCACTTGGACTTTGACCTGCTGGATTTCCCTATCCAGCTTCTCCTCAAAGTCTGCCAATGTCAGCGCTGGTTGGGAGGCAGGAAAGGAGGCCATGTTTTCCTGAAACACAAGATGTATCGATGGCAGACAGCTGGATCCTTGGAGACTGTTGCAGTTCCCGGGAAAGCATAGAGGATGAACTCTCCCCTCTCCATAGGACCATTTCAGGGGATTCACAACCGTGGCAGAAAGTTCCCATTCCTAGCATCCTGCACCAATGGATGCTGCTGCTTCTTTGCCTTCATTTGATGCTCGGCCTTAGACCTCCTCGATGACAAAGCTGAAGAAGATAAATCCTTGGCCTTTTTCGGACAGGAAAAGTCAGACAGCAGTCTGTCCATGTGGTCCCTCCTAATGCTCAATGTTGAAGAGGTTCGTTGCCCTCCTAATGTCTATGCATCACCAGCTTCTAGTCCAGCTCCTGAGTCCCTCAGTACCAATGTTGATGTTTTTGATGCCAATGTGCCAGACTCATGTTGCCCAAAGTCCTTCTCTATGAGCTTCAGCCAGGATGCGTGCTCCCTAAGGGTCATGACCATAATTGACAACACCCCGGAACATCATGTGTTGCACCCAGGCACAGGAGACATCTATCATGGGAATTGCTGAAAGACATGACTCTGTCATACAGGAGGCATCCTTTGAAGCCACTGGTAGACTTATCCATGACCAGATGTAAAATTATAGAAGCAAAAACAAATTCGATGACCATGGGTGGTTGATGCAGCCACCGGGCATGATAAAGGAAAAGATATAGTTGCGATGGAGAAGGTACAGAGAAGGGCAACCAAAATGATAAAGGGGATGGAACAGCTCCCCTATGAGGAAAGGCTGAAGAGGTTAGGGCTGTTCAGCTTGGAGAAGAGACGGCTGAGGTGGGATATGATAGAGGTCTTTAAGGTCTTGAACAAATAGATATGACTCTGTTATTTACACTTTCGAATAATAGAAGGACTAGGGGGCATTCCATGAAGTTAGCAAGTAGCACATTTAAGACTAATCGGAGAAAATTATTTTTCACTCAACGCACAATAAAGCTCTGGAATTTGTTGCCAGAGGATGTGGTTAGTGCAGTTAGTGTAGCTGGGTTTAAAAAAAGGTTTGGATAAGTTCTTGAAGGAGAAGTCCATTAACGGCTATTAATCAAGTTTACTTAGGGAATAACCACTGCTATTAATTGCATCAGTAGCATGGGATCTTCTTCGTGTTTCGGTACTTGCGACCTGGTTTGGCCTCTGTTGGAAACAGGATGCTGGGCTTGATGGACCCTTGGTCTGACCCAGCATGGAAATTTCTTATGTTCTTATGTCTCTGTGATGTACATGCGCACCATTATGCACCATTTCACCACCACAGATAGAACTAATGCTATATACAGGGCCACCTTCTCCCCAAGTTCCTTTTGGTGCTTTTCAAACACAAGGTACCCTCTGAAAACTGACTACAGGGACCGTGGGTAGAAACGCACCCACCCATCGCGGGCTGCTGCCATTTGCCCCATAAATCAGAAGGCTGGAGGGCTCTTGTGCTCATTGCTTGCAGTCCTTGTGAGGGCCCTGGGCCTGTGTGAGTTGCTTTAATCCCCTCCTCCATCTAGGCCTAGCACTAGATTAGCACTACTTAAATCCCGAGAAACAAGAGATCCCGCTGCTTTGCCAGGGGAAAGGAACCTGCTATGCTCTCTCTGCACCGCCGAATCCTTCCCCCACCCCTCGACATGGGAGGGCTCAGAATCCCATTTACATCACTGGCCAGGGGCCAGCTATCTGCACGTGCCCCCTCCTCCCCCTTTCATGCCCTGGACGGCTTAGGCTGGGATCAGGGAGAGAACATCCACTGTGCACACAGGGTCCAGGGAGGGGGGGGGAACAGGATGGGAGAGACCTTGCTAAGGCACATGAGGGGGCTCTAACCTGATCCTCTCGCCCTGGCTGAATATCTTTGATCTAAACCTGACAAGAGGCCCAGAAATCTTGCTCCACAACCCTCCGTGTTCCCTGCCCTGCTGCAATTCATGAATCGTTCTTAATACGCCAGAGAGGAAGCGTTCACATGAGACATTATTAGAGCAGTATCCCCGAGCCCTGGGCACTGCACTGGTCTCACACTCTGCAAAGGTGACACATCCATGGCTAGACTCGTCCTGTTTACTATGGCAGGGGGAAGGAGAGAGGCCTTCAGAGAGAAAACCCACCCTCGGTGACTCCACTTAATCCCACCTCCCCCCCTACCTTATCCAGACTTTACCTGCATCTGGCACCTTACTGAACGTTACCCGAATAAAAATCCATCCTACCTCCTCGTGAATCCTCTTGTGTTTAGCGAGCTCCGACCTCCACCTGAAGCCCTTGCCACAGTCCGTACACTGAAATGGTCTCTCCCCGGTGTGGGTCTTCACGTGCGTGGTGAGGTGCTGGCGCTGGATGAAGTTCTTGCCGCAGGTGGAGCACTGGTAGGGCCGCTCCCCCGTGTGGATCCTCTCGTGGATGATGAGGGAGGTGTGCCGCCGGAAGCTCTTCCCGCAGTTGTTACAGATGTAGGACCTCTCGCCCGCGTGGGCCCTCAGGTGCGTCTTCAGGGTCCTCTTGCTGCTGAAGCACTTCCCGCACTCGGCGCAGGCGTACTGCCTCTCCGGCTTGTGAGCTCGCTGCCCCTTTGCTCGCTTAGCAAAGCCTCGGGCGCACGCGGGGGACTTGGCTTTGACCCCTCCAGCGGGGCTGCCCTGCTGCTGACCCTCGCCACATAGGGTCACGCTGGCCTTTGATTCCCCAGAGGATGTTATGTGAGGCTCTTGCACCCCAGAGGCAGATTGCTCCTTGCTCATCTCCCCTATCACTGCAGGGCACAAGAGAGGAATCAAGAATTATTCACAGAGCGGACAGAAGGGAAGATATGATCTGAAAAAAAAAAAAAAAATGAGTACTGAAAAGCAAACAAGCAAATCACAGAAACAAAACCCCAGCACAAATGTGCAGTCCTGTGTGGCAGGATCAGACGTTTATAGTGGGATCTGGGGCAGCGACGCACATGGATAGAAATGGGAAGACGTCTTTTTCTGACATGTACTAGCTTCTATAAGCAAGTCAAACAAGGTCCTCTTCTCCTGCCGCTTAAAAAAGAAGAAACCTAAAAAATACTTTGAAGTTAGAGGCAGGAGATGGTAGAGAATGAGGCGCCTGAAGTTACTCCTATAATCTCACTCCACTCCTGCACAGGGGAGTCCTTTTAGTATTAGAGAAAGAATCCCCTCCCCCAAATCCTGCTGCCCCTGCAGCGAGAAGCATTACGTAAGAAAGGTCAGGCCAGGGGCAGCCAAGCCAGGGACTGGACAATGAACTAGAGGAGGTGTTCTATAAGAAAAGTGGTTCTTACCTGCTAATTTCCGTTCCTGTAGTACCACGGATCAGTCCAGGCCGTGGGTCAGGCCTCCCTGCCAGCAGATGGAGACAGAGAAAAACTGGAAGTGCGCCCTCTCTTAACCTGGCGTGCCCACTGCATCCCTTCAGTATAAAGAATATCCAAGCAGAACAGGAATAATAATAATAACCATAACAACGAATCAAGCAATAACTGTAAAAAAACTGAACTTTTGTGAATTAATTGTCTGTGAACAAGAAAGCAGCCTGTAGCCTTCTTCTCTAGCTTTCTGCAATGAAAGTGAATATCAGCACGGACTCGTCGAGAAACCCTTCCCTGGGCGGGCGTCTGGACTGATCCGTGGTACTACAGGAACGAAAATTAGCAGGTAAGGACCAATTTTCTTTTCCCTGTTCGTACCCGGATCAGTCCAGTCTGTGGGATGTACCAAAGCTTCCCTAGACAGGGTGGGACGTTGAGAGTCCCGCGCAAAGAACCCCACTGCCAAAATTACTGACATCTGGGGCCTGAACATGCAAGAGGTAGTGACGAGCAAATGTATGGAGCGTCTTCCATGAGGGCGCTCTACATACTTCCATTGGAAACACCAACTGGCATTCAGCCCACGAAGCTGCCTGTGAAAAATGGAATGGGCTTTTAATCCCTCGGGAACAGCTCTTCCTTTGCAAATGTAAGCGGATGCAATAGCCTCTTTCAACCATCGTGCAATCGTTGGCTTAGAAGCTTTCTGACCCTTCTTAGGACCGCTCCACAAGACAAACAGATGATCTGAATATGTGAAAGGATTAGTGATCTCCAAGTAACGAAAAAGAGCTCGTCGAACATCCAGACGCCGCAGCTCCCTCGCGTGCAGCTCATCAGAGGACAAATTGGAAAAGGCTGGGAGTTCTACTGACTGACTTACATGAAAACTTGAAACCACCTTTAGCAAAAAGGAAGGAACCATACGAAGCGATACTCCCGACTCAGAAATTCTCAAAAAAGGTTCCCTACAAGAAAGTGCTTGCAGTTCCGAGATTCTGCGAGCTGAGCATATGGGGACCAAGAACACCGTTTTCAAAGTGAGCTTTAACGTCGCCTTTTTAAGAGGTTCGAAAGGTGGATCACACAAGACTCAAAGTACCAAATTAAGGTTCCAGGAGGGACATACCGGGCCGACGGGCGGATTCAAAAGCCTCACTCCTCTGAGGAATCGAACTATATCCGGATGTGATGCTAAGGAGACACCTACCAGGGAGCCTAAGGCCGCCACTTGTACCCGGAGGGAATTAAAGGACAAACCTTTCGCTAAGCCGGCCTGCAAAAAAGCCAAAATATGAGCCACCGAAGCCTGTTTGGGAAGTATACCTTGGTCACGACACTACATTTCAAAAACTCACCACACCCTGACATAGGAGAGGAAGGTAGAGGTTTTTTGGGTTTGCAACAGAGTAGTAATTACTTCTTCTGAATACCCTTTCTTCCTTAACCTCCTCCTTTCAAAAGCCAAGCCACTAGACAAAAGCGATCTGCTTGGTCGAAAAATATAGGGCCTTGATGAAGCAGATTGGGAAGATGACCGAGTCTCAGGGGCCCGTCCACTGCACGATTGACTAGATCTGCGAACCATGGACGTCAGGGCCACTCTGGAGCAACTAGGATCACGCTCCCTGGGTAAACTTCTATTCTGCGTAGAACCTTGCCCACCAGAGGCCAGGGTGGAAATACATATAGAAGAACTGAAGCGGGCCATGGAAGTACCAATGCATCGACCCCTTCTGCGCCGTGATTTCTTCTGCAGCTGAAGAAACGAGGAGCCTTGGCATTGTCTTTCGTCGCCATCAAATCCATGTGGGGATTTCCCCATCTTTGCGAGATAAGATCCATTGCTTGGTCCAACAGTTCCCACTCCCCTGGATCTATTTGCTTCCAACTCAGAAAATCCGCCTGAATGTTGTCGGACCCAGTGATTGAGACGCTGCCAGCAGAGCAAAATGTTTTTCCGCCAAAATCATGAGCTGCTCTGCCTTGTTGGCCACGGCTTGACTTTTGGTGCCACCTTGACGGTTGATGTAGGCCACCGTCGTCGCATTGTCAGACAGGACTCTGACCACTCAATTGTGCAACAACGGGAGGAACTGCCACAACGCCAACCGAACTGCCTTGGTTTCCAGACGATTGATCGACCAGCTGAATTCTTCCTTGGACCAGTGCCCTGGACTGAGTGGGACTGGCAGACTGCATCTGTGGTCACCATGATCCAATGTGGGACATCGAGGTTTACTCTGCGAGTCGGGTGGTGTCTTTGCCCACACAATCTAAGACTGGACCTGGCAGGATCGGTGAGCGGCAGAGGGAACTGGAACTCCTCCGACCTGGGATCCCAACGGGAAAGTAACGCTCGTTGTAACAGTCTCATATGAGCAAAAGCCCAGGGGACCAATTCGAAGGTGGATGCCATGGAGCCGAGGACTTGTAGATAGTCCAGGCTTTGGGGAGCGGCAGCGATAACAAGCGACAAACTTGCTCCATCTGTTTGGTTACTTGGTCCAGTGGAAGAAATATTTTTCCGACCCTGGTATCGAACCATGCCCCCAGGAAGTCCATCAGCTGTGATGGGATGAGGTTGCTTTTGGCTTGATTGACAACCCATCCTAGCGACTCCAGAAGAGTTACCACTGTGCTGACCGCTTCTATGCAGAGGTCTCTTGACTTTGCCCGGATGAACCAGTCGTCCAAGTAGGGATGAATTAGAAGTCCTTGCTTCCTCAGGGCTGCTGCCACAACCACCATAACCTTGGTGAACCTGCGAGGGGCTGTAGCCAGACTGAACGACAGTGCACAGAACTGGAAATGCATACCTAGAATCATGAATCGAAGAAATTTTGCGGATGGGTATATGCAAGTATGCTTCCATCAGATCCAGGGACTTCATTACCATCCTATTGCCACTGGGGATCCTCTGCTTTTATCCCAGACTTTTTGAAGTCTGTCACCGTTTTTGTCTCTGCCATCTCCTCTGGGATTATCTTCCAGGCATCCTCCACCTTTTCTGTTAGGACCTTTGCAACATCAGGGCTGAAGCTACAGTCACGTGTAAGTGTCCATTGTATTCTTCTGATTGTTATCTTATTGCAGTTGGTATCTCATAGTATTTGCTGCATTGTGCTACTTCATTTCTGTAGGTATTTATTGTATTAGGTATATTAATTCCTGTGCTATTTTGAGAGCGGCTCACCGATTTGATGTTTTTAAGAAATTGTGGTACATGAAATAATTTACAAAGTTTGTTGAAAAGGCCAATTAGTGAGAAGAGGAGGCTGATTTTTCAAGATATTTTCTCACAGATACAGGATGAGAGGAAAACCTTCAAGAATCAGGCACTAAAAGAGAGAGAAAACCAAGAAAACCTTCCAGATCACTAATGAAGCAGAGAAGGTGCAAACATGAGAGCAGCAGCCCGCTGGAAATATTTCTTCACGGAGAGGGTGGTGGATGCCTGAAATGCTCTTCAGGAGGAAATGGTGAAGACTAAAACTGTGAAGGATTTCAAAGGGGAGTGGGATAAACACTGTGGCTCTCTAAAAGGCTAGAGGATGGGAATAAATAAAAAAGCTTAACCAGCACAGAGCGGCAGTTACTACCCTTAAGAGAAACATGGGGGTAACCTGCACAGAGCGGCAGTTACTACCCTTAACAGAAGGCATGGGGTAACCTGCACAGAGTGGCAGTTATTACCCTTAACAGAAGGCATGGGGTAACCTGCACAGAGTGGCAGTTACTGCCCTGGCAGTTACTGCCCTTAACAGAAGGCATGGGGTAACCTGCACAGAGCGGCAGTTACTACCTTTAACAGAAAGCATGAGGGTAACCTGCACAGAGCGGCAGTTACTACCTTTAACAGAAAGCATGAGGGTAACCTGCACAGAGCGGCAGTTACTGCCCTGGCAGTTACTGCCCTTAACAGAAGGCATGGGGGTTACCTGCATGGAGCGGCAGTTACTACCTTGGGAAGCTTGCTGGGCAGACTAGATGGACCATTTTGGTCTTTTTCTGCCGTCATTACTTTGTTACTATGGAAGGTTAGCCCTGCAATGAACAGTGAAGACAATCATAAGTAAGAGCCACATTGGAAGAGTCTTCTGACTCAGCATGGGAGGCTTGTCTTGTGGCCCATTGGCGTAGCTGACTATCTACTCACTCTCAGCGAATCAGAGTGACAACAAACACTCACAGTTACACGGGGGCTTCAAATCCTCTGAGCTCTCCTCAGTCCCATTCTCAGGAAGTTCCTTCTGCCACTCCTCCGGCTCCACCTTCTCCTTCTTAGGAACAGCGTTCGCAGCTTGAGGTGCCTGAAACATAAAAACAGTCCACACTTAGCACCTTCTGACCTCACTGCAGCCCTTCACTATCCCCCCAGCTCAATCTCAGCAGACAAGAGAATGACAGGATGGGGGCTGACAGGAGACATACCACGCCTACCTTCTCTGCATGAATCCGCTGATGTTTAGCGAGCTCCGACCTCCACCTGAAGCCCTTACCACAGTCCGTACACTGAAATGGTCTCTCCCCGGTGTGAGTCTTCACGTGCGTGGTGAGGTGCTGGCGCTGGATGAAGTTCTTGCCGCACGTGGAGCACTGGTAGGGCCGCTCCCCCGTGTGGATCCTCTCGTGGATGATGAGGGAGGTGTGCCGCCGGAAGCTCTTCCCGCAGTTGTTACAGATGTAGGACCTCTCGCCCACGTGAGCCTTCAAGTGCGTCTTCAGGGTCCTCTTGCTGCTGAAGCACTTCCCGCACTCGGCGCAGGCGTGCACCCTCTCCCCTTTAGGAGTCCTAAGGTTGGGGGCGGCTTTGGCTCTCTTGCCACCCCCGCCTTCACCCTGCATGGACGGGCCTGGCTCGTCTCCTGCAGAGCTTCTCTGCTGCAGCTGCTCCCCATCTCCATCCTTGCAGACTCCTGCTAACCACCCCTGTGCCTTCAGCTGATTGGAAGGATTCTTCTCACTGCATTTATCTGACTCTCCATCACCTGCTGTACAAAGAGTGGCAGACATTAATCATGCCAGAGAACAAAGGAACATGTCCTGAGCCATTTGTGATGCATCATCAAGTTCCTCCAGGTCCACATTCTGGAGGCTCATCGGCCAGTAAACTCCTGCCCTTTCCAGCCCAAAGCACTGGCAATGCTGTGTGAGAGCTGTGAACTCCGAAACCCAAGTTCCAATCCCTCCCATCCACCACGCACTCTGTGCCCTATAGCAGGGCTTCCCAATCCAGTCCTCCTACATCGCCTGGCCAGTCGGGTTTTCAGCATTTTCACAATGGATATGCATGAAATAAATCTGCATAAAGTAGATACTGTATAAATAATCTCTTATATGAATATTCATGCAGAACATCCTGAATACCAGACTGGTTGGGTGATCCTTGAGGACCACACTGGGAACTACTGCTCTAAAGCAATCACTTACTGGGACTGCGCTGTCAGAGAAGGTCGCGAATTGTGCTACACCAGCAAAGAGAAGCAGACTGAAGCCCCTAAGGGCCTTCCTGTGGAGCTGCACGTCTGACCCTTTCATCTGCATCTTCATTTGCTACTGTGCCATGACTGGAAACTCATAACTATAGCCACTACTGCATGGGTGAGCGGGGGCAGCTGCAGAAGTGGGGAGGTGGTGGTGGTAGGTCAGAGAAGGAGGCGGGCTGTACGGAGATTCGTGGACTCCAAGTGCATCTTTAAAAAAGTGAAAGAGGCGGAAGGACCTTGTCTAGAGTCTCGGCAGCTGTGCATCACCTGGCAAGGCGATTGGTGCTCTTCCGATCCCCCAGAAGCTCCTTTGAGAGCACTGAATGCCTCAGCACTGGAGGTGCTCCCCCTCCCAGCTGTAAGGAGTGATGCCAAGGGTCGTCTCGGAGGAGACATCTCTCCATCTCACGGAGAAGGTTCCTCTTGCCACCCAGGTATGCTGTCTTTGTGGTGGTGGTGGTAGTGGGGGCTTTAATGAGATAAAAACGGACCTCCCTCCCAGGATACAAAGGAAAATTATTCCTCACCTGATAATTTTCGTTCCTGTAGTACCAAGGATCAGTCCAGGACACCTGGGTTGTGACTCCGCACCAGTAGATGGAGACAGACTAAAACTTGTGGGCGGAGCCATATATGCCCCTGTGCCAGTCACAGCCCCTCAGTCTTACGTAATGTCAAAGTAGCATAGGACAGGTAAACTAACTACAGAAACTATCCCCAACGGGAGCCATGTCCAAAAACGCCCAACTGGAACAAAACTCTCAAAACGAGAAACAGCAACCTAACAACTCAACGAGCGGACTCTCCGATTCTTCAGAGCAGCTGGGGCGGGATCCTGGACTGATCCTTGGTACTACAGGAACGAAAATTATCAGGTGAGGAATAATTTTCCTTTCCCTGTACGTACCAGGATCAGTCCAGGACACCTGGGATGTACCAGAGCTAACTTACCAAGGGTGGGAAGCAGAGAGTCCCGCACGGAGTACCCCCACTCCAAAACCCCCGGCAGTGTCTCGAACATCCAGCCGGTAATGACGTGTAAAGGTATGCAACGACTTCCAAGTAGCCGCCCTGCAAATCTCCTGGGGCGACACCTGAGAAGCCTCTGCCCAGGAAGCAGCGTGGGCACGGGTAGAATGTGCTCGGAGACCCTGCGGCATAGACTTTCCCCGTACTATGTACGCCGAACCAATGGCCTCCTTGAGCCAGCGTGCAATCGTAGCCCGGGAAGCCGGACCCCCACGCTTTGGGCCTGAGACCAAAAAGATGATCCGTAACTCGGAACGGATTGGTGACCTCTAGATAGCGAGGGACTGCCCTCCGGACATCCAACCTCCGCAACTCCTACATCTGTGGCAGCGACGCATCGTGAATGGGAAAAGCTGGAAGCTCAATGGACTGCTTCACGTGGAACGCCGAAACGTCCGTAAAGAGACTCCAGAATCCGAGATCCGAAGGAACGGCTCTCTACAGGACAGTGCCTGCAACTCTGAGACGCGACGCGCCGATGCAATTGCGACAAGGAAAACTACCTTTAACGTAAGATCCTTGAGAGTTGCCCGTTTAATGGGCTTGAAAGGAGACGAGCACAACACAGAGAGTACCCAATCGAGATTCCATGACGGACAGGGGTGGCGCAATGGAGGACGAAGGTGTTTAGCCCCCCTGAGAAAACGCGCAACATCTGGATGCAGAGCCAGGGAACCCTTGTGCCCCTTGCCCCTCAGACACCCCAGAGCCGCCACCTGGACCCTAAGGGTACTGTACGATAAGCCTTTAGCCACGCCGGCCTGCAGAAACAAAAGCATATCGGATACGGGAGCCACGGTAGGAACCACATTGCGCTCCGTGCACCATTCGTCGAAGACTACCCAGACGCGAACATAAGTCATCGAGGTAGACTGCTTTCGGGCCCGCAACAACGTAGCGACTACCGCATCCGAATAACCTTTCCTCTGCAAGTGCTGCCTCTCAAAAGCCATGCCGCGAGCCAGAAGTGATCCGCATCCGCCGAACAAACGGGGCCTTGACGGAGGAGGCCCGGAAACCCCTGGAAGCGAAGGGAAGACGCTATCGACAACTGGAAGAGGTCTGCGAACCACGGTCGCCGCAGCCATTCTGGCGCTACCAAGATTACACTTGCCGGATGCAATTCGATGCGCCGAAGAATCTTGCCGATCATCGGCCACGGAGGGAACACGTACAACAGGACACTCGTCGGCCAAGGAAGGACCAACGCGTCGACGCCTTCGGCTCCTCTCTCTCTCCGACGACTGTAAAACCTGGGCGCCTTGGCATTCTGCCAGGTAGCCATGAGGTCCATATGAGGCGTCCCCCGCTTTCGGCAAATGAGGTGAAAAGTCTCCGGCGCCAGCTCCCACTCTCCGGGATCCAGATGATGACGGCTGAGAAAATCAGCCTGAACGTTGTCGACCCCGGCAATGTGAGACGCTGCTAGGTCGCTGAGATTGCGCTCTGCCCAAGCTAGCAAGAGCTGCGCCTCCTCTGCCACGCCAGGACTTCTTGTTCCCCCCTGGCGATTAATGTAGGATACGGTGGTGGCATTGCCCGACAACACCCGAACCGCCTTTCCCCGTATCAGCGGCAGAAAGGACTGTAGAGCCAGACGCACCGCCCGGGTCTCCAGACGATTGATGGACCACTGAGTTTGGGTCGAGGGCCACCTGCCCTGCCCTGACCTGTCCAGGCAGACTGCTCCCCAGCCAGAGAGACTGGCGTCCATGGTTACCACCGTCCAGTTGGGCCCCAGGAGAGACACTCCGCCAGTCAAGTGGTCTGCTTGCGGAAGTGGTAGATGAAACTCCTCCGACACCGGCTTCCAACGGGAAAGCAACGCTGATTGCAAAGGACACAGATGAGCAAAAGCCCAAGGGACCAATGATAGAGTTGAAGCCATAGAACCCAAAACCGTCAGATAATCAGAGACCAGTGGTAGCCGAAGAGACAACAAGCGGCGAACCTGACACTGAAGCTTGCGAACTCTGTCCAGAGACAGGAACACTTTGCCCTTCCTGGTATCGAACAGGGCCCCCAGGTACTCCAGAGACTGAGTGGGAACTAGGTGGCTCTTGCTGAGGCTCACCACCCATCCCAGGGATCGCAAGAGAGCGACAACCCTGTTGACTGCCTGCCGGCACTGAGTCTCGGATTTGGCTCGAATCAGCCAATCGTCCAAGTAGGGGTGTACCAGCAACCCCTCTCTCCGAAGCTGAGCTGCGACCACCACCATCACCTTGGTGAATGTCCGGGGAGCCGTGGCCAGGCCGAAGGGAAGGGCTCGGAACTGATAATGTCGGCCCAGGATACATAACCTGAGGAACCGATGGTAGGACGGCTGGATGCCGATGTGAAGGTACGCCTCCGTGAGATCCAAGGATGCCAGGAATTCGCCGAGCTGGACTGAGGCAATTACCGACCGAATTGTCTCCATTTTGAAGCGTGGAATGCGAAGGCATCTGTTTACACCTTTCAGATCCAAAATTGGTCTTGCGGTGCCGTCCTTCTTTGACACGATGAAGTAAATGGAGTAACGGCCGAAGCCCTGCTGCCCTATGGGCACGGGGGAACTGCCCCTAAGGCTTGCAACCGTTGGAGGGTTCCCCTTACCGCTGCGCGCTTTATGGGGCACTTGCATGGCGACACCAGGAACTTGTCGAATGGGGTCCGTGCAAAATCTAACGTGTAACCTTGAATTATCACATCGAGAACCCACTGGTCCGACGTTATTTGGGCCCATACCTCGGCAAACAACTGCAGCCGAGCTCCCACGTTTGGGACGAACGACCGCAGCTGCTGCGAGGGATGGACCGGCCTCATCTCATTGGGAGGATTTTGGACCCGCGCCTCCCTGGGCTCCTCTCTGACGGCCGAATCTTTTTCCTCGAAAGGACTGGGACCAAGAGGACGACCGTGAGGGCCCCGAACGGTAAGAAGAGCCAGCGGCCCCCTGCGGACGGGATCTTCTGTCGCCGCGGAAGCGGGAACGGCCCGTGAAAGAAGACCGAGATCTAGACCGATCCTCCGGCAGCCTGAATGCCCTATTCTAACCAAGGGACAACATCAACTCATCCAACTCCTTGCCAAACAACAACTTTCCTTTGAACGGCAGGGCCCCTAGATGGGCCTTGGATGATCCGTCCGCCACCCAGTTGCAAAGCCAGCGGAGCCGACGAGCCGACACCGCCGAAACCATGGATCTAGCCGAGGTACCGAAGGAGATCATGGAGCGCATCAGCACTATAAGCAATCGCCGCCTTGAGCTGATCAGCTTGCCTGGCCTCCCCTTCCGAGAGACCTGCATTAGCCTTCAGATGCTGTGCCCAGCGCAGGCTGGCCCGCCAAGCGAAATTACTACAGATGGCTGCACGGACCCCTAAAGCGGACACCTCAAAAATTTTCTTTAGCTGTACCTCCAGCTTCCTGTCTTGGATATCCTTGAGAGCTGTGGCTCCCGTAACAGGAATCGTCGACCGCTTCGTTACGGCGGACACCGCCGAATCCACTTTCGGCAGACGGAGCAGTTCCAGCGCCTCCTCATGGCCTTGCTCACCTTGAGGCCCAGCTCCGGAGTGTCCCACTCCCGGAACAGGATGTCCGAGACCGTAAAGATGAACGGAAAAGCCACTGCGGGCCCCGTGAGGCCCAGTAGAACTGGGTCCATATTAGCTCCCTGTCTGGGCACCACCGCAGGCGCTTCCACTCCCAGCTCCTGGAGTATAGCCGGGATAAGCGGGGACAGTTCCTCCCTACGGAACAAGCGAACCACCTTAGGGCCGTCCCCCTCGACGGCAGGATTTCCTTTTCCCCCTGCTGGCTGAGACGGACCTTCATCCGGCGCACCATCAGCCCCCCCCAGAGGCTCCTCGGCCGGGTCATCCTCTCCCTGGGAGGAAGAGCTTGAGTCCGTGTCCTGCGGAACACCCCGCAAGGGACGGCTTCGCCGTATGGCGCCCCCATCAGGGCCCGTGATAGATTTCCTCTTCCGGGATCTGGTGGATCTGCCAGATCCCTTCGCTGCACCTGTCTTCCCGGATTTACTGCGGCGCTTGCATTTTAAAATCTTACGCAATAAGAGCGCGAAATCCGCGGAGTAGGAAGACCCGAACCGGACTCCCCAGATCCGGAATGCACGGGAGACCCCGCTCCCCCGGGGCCACCCCCAGCGGGTCGCCGTTGTGGAGAAAGCGCGGGAGGCAAGCCGCCATCTCCTGCTGCCTCCCTCGTGGTTTCCCGGCCTGATGCTAAAATGGCCGCCGCTCCTGTGCTGAGCGGGAACGGGTCCCCCGGGCCTGCAGCGACGGCAGATTCGCGCGCCGGCGATCGTGGCGTTCGAGCCCGGACCCCCGGAGCGGCCCCCGACGAACCCTCGCCGCCAGAAATGCTGACAGAGCAAACTTTTTCTCTAGAGAGCCGCGCACGCGGCAAACCGAGCCTCTCGGCATGCCACGAGCCGCGCGAGCGAGGAGGAGGAGAGAAGCAATAAAAAGAAATTAAATTAAATAATTGAAGCGGACGCGCACCAACAGTCCCCCCCCCTCGAAGGAACGGAGAGCCGGCACTGAAGTAAAACAGGAGCCGCCGCAAAATAAAAACAGCCAAACTTTTTTTTTTTTTTTTTACTACTGCCGCTGTCCTCGGTCCTGAGGCCTGTGTTCCAGCGGGGGTGAGTGAACCGGGCTCCCCGGTGTCACCCCCGACGCTGCTACTGCAAAAGGCGGGTCCTCGACCCTAGCAGCGGCCTCGACCAGGGGGGGATGGTCCCCTCAGGACTTTCCAAAACCCCCCTGGGAGGCAGGACCAGCGGGAATCCAAAGATCAGAAAAAAAGCAGAAAACTTATGTGTTTAACACTAAACAAAACTAACTAACCAAGGAACCCTGACCATAAAGAAAAAAACCCCAGGGAACCGGGGCTGTGACCAAACCTGCACCACCTACTGGAGACAGAGTAAGACTGAGGGGCTGTGACTGGCACAGGGGCTTATATGGCTCCGCCCACAAGTTTTAGTCTGTCTCCATCTACTGGTGCGGAGTCACAACCCAGGTGTCCTGGACTGATCCTGGTACGTACAGGGAACATGGTCATTTAATAAGTCCTGTTACATTTCAGCATTGTGTGAATAACAGGAGAAGGAGGTGGAGGGATAGGTGGGACGGACAGGGAGGGTGGAAGGATGAAGAAGAGGTGAGCTACCTTCAAGCAGCTGACCTCAGAGAGCGGTGCTTGGCGCAACTCAAGGGCCACTGATTTCATTTCCCAAGATCCAGTACTTCAGTAGACGTCCCCTGCATGGGCTGCGATGTCATTTATTGGACCAATGTAAGACTTGTGCAGAGAGGAGGATGGACAGGAGCTTTTGAGGCCCTTCTTTAGGTGTCCTAGAGCAGTGGTCCCCAAACCCTGTCCTGGGGGCCCACCAGCCAGTCGGGTTTTCAGGATATCCACAATGAATATGCATGAGAGAAAATTTGCATGTTATGGAGGCAGTGCATGCAAATTTTCTCTCATGTATATTCACTGTGGATATCCTGAAAACCCGACTGGCTGGTGGGCCCCCAGGACAGGGTTTGGGGACCACTGTCCTAGAGGACTGAGGGACTTAGGTGCCTCAGAGGTTCCTGAACCCCGTCATCGCCACAGACTTCTTAGCTTGGGCCTATAAATAGTATCAAAGCCTGCGGAGAGCTCCGTCTCTTCTAGGACCAGCACAGCCACTTAGAACTTTGCAAATACGTCCGCAAATCTTGTCAGAGAGTATCCCGGTCTCTCCTGCTGTAGTGTAACGCCTCTTCAGAGGGCTCCAATCGCCGCTCGTATAGAAGTGAGGGAGGGACAGGGCCTTGCCTGACCCTGTGCACGGCGGGTACACTGCATGTACACGCTTCTGGAGGCCAGAGGACAGGACGCTGGCAAGGCAGGGAGAGGACCCTCCTAGATTTTGGAGAATGCGGCAGAGTGTCCTGGATTTTGGGCATCTAGGCCCGTGCCCGGGTTCCCCATGCCTTAACTCTCACCCTGAGCATGAAACTGGCAGACCCAGTGCGGAAACACTGCCTCAGCAAATGCAACCCGTCTGCTGAGCACGCGGTTACCTGGTGCCGGGAAGCTGGCCACGTTCTCTTTCATCATGTTCCTGTAGATCTCTCTCTGCCACTCCTCCAGCTCCTTCCACTCCTCTTCCGAGAATGGGATGGGAACATCGTCGAAGGCTGCAGGGACCTGAAACACAAAGCAGGGCCCCAGTTAGAGCAGGGGTGCGCTTCCCTCAGCAGAAGAAGTAGCTGGGATCTGCGGCCTCCCTTCTGCTTATCTGCAGATATTCGGCCTGTCAGAGCCTCCATGTTTCAGTGTTTGAACCCTGGCACATCCGTGGCACTGGCCAGCAGCAGAGCGCGGCCCTGCGTTGGGTACGGACGCACATACTTCAGCACCTAGGACAGGCCTCACCCCTCCTCTGACAAGTGATCTTGAAATATTCAGCACGGGGAGGAGAAAGCGACTGCTGCTGACCCTCCACACAGACACACGCACACACAGGCTCTCTCACGCTCACTGCTTCTCTTTCTCACTCTCACGCACACTCGTCTTGCCCTGGGAGAGGAGAATCCCTGTCATTTAAGCACGGTGAGGAGAAAGCGACTGCTGCTGACCCTCCACACAGACACACGCGCGCACAGGCTCTCTCACGCTCACTGCCTCTCTTTCTCACGCACACGCACACTCGTCTTGCCCTGGGAGAGGAGAATCCCTGTCATTTAAGCACGGTGAGGAGAAAGCGACTGCTGCTGACCCTCCACACAGACACACGCGCGCACAGGCTCTCTCACGCTCACTGTCTCTCTCTCTCACTCTCACGCACACTCGTCTTGCCCTGGGAGAGGAGAATCCCTGTCATTTAAGCACGGTGAGGAGAAAGCGACTGCTGCTGACCCTCCACACAGACACACGCGCGCACAGGCTCTCTCACGCTCACTGCCTCTCTTTCTCATGCACACGCACACTCGTCTTGCCCTGGGAGAGGAGAATCCCTGTCATTTAAGCACGGTGAGGAGAAAGCGACTGCTGCTGACCCTCCACACAGACACACGCACACACAGGCTCTCTCACACTCACTGCCTCTCTTTCTCACGCACACGCACACTCGTCTTGCCCTGGGAGAGGAGAATCCCTGTCATTTAAGCACGGTGAGGAGAAAGCGACTGCTGCTGACCCTCCACACAGACACACGCGCGCACAGGCCCTCTCACACTCACTGCCTCTCTTTCTCACTCTCACGCACACTCGTCTTGCCCTGGGAGAGGAGAATCCCTGTCATTTAAGCACGGTGAGGAGAAAGCGACTGCTGCTGACCCTCCACACAGACACACGCACACACAGGCTCTCTCACGCTCACTGCCTCTCTTTCTCACTCTCACACATACTCGTCTTGCCCTGGGAGAGGAGAATCCCTGTCATTTAAGCACGGTGAGGAGAAAGCGACTGCTGCTGACCCTCCACACAGACACACGCACGCACAGGCTCTCTCACGCTCACTGCCTCTCTTTCTCACGCACACGCACACTCGTCTTGCCCTGGGAGAGGAGAATCCGTGTCATTTAAGCACGGTGAGGAGAAAGCGACTGCTGCTGACCCTCCACACAGACACACGCACACACAGGCTCTCTCACGCTCACTGCCTCTCTTTCTCACGCACACGCACACTCGTCTTGCCCTGGGAGAGGAGTATCCCTGTCATTTAAGCACGGTGAGGAGAAAGCGACTGCTGCTGACCCTCCACACAGACACACGCACACACAGGCTCTCTCACGCTCACTGCCTCTCTTTCTCACTCTCACGCACACTCGTCTTGCCCTGGGAGAGGAGAATCCCTGTCATTTAAGCACGGTGAGGAGAAAGCGACTGCTGCTGACCCTCCACACAGACACACGCACACACAGGCTCTCTCACGCTCACTGCCTCTCTTTCTCACGCACACGCACACTCGTCTTGCCCTGGGAGAGGAGAATCCCTGTCATTTAAGCACGGTGAGGAGAAAGCGACTGCTGCTGACCCTCCACACAGACACACGCACACACAGGCTCTCTCACGCTCACTGCCTCTCTTTCTCACGCACACGCACACTCGTCTTGCCCTGGGAGAGGAGAATCCCTGTCATTTAAGCACGGTGAGGAGAAAGCGACTGCTGCTGACCCTCCACACAGACACACGCACACACAGGCTCTCTCACGCTCACTGCCTCTCTTTCTCACTCTCACGCACACTCGTCTTGCCCTGGGAGAGGAGAATCCCTGTCATTTAAGCACGGTGAGGAGAAAGCGACTGCTGCTGACCCTCCACACAGACACACGCACACACAGGCTCTCTCACGCTCACTGCCTCTCTTTCTCACGCACACGCACACTCGTCTTGCCCTGGGAGAGGAGAATCCCTGTCATTTAAGCACGGTGAGGAGAAAGCGACTGCTGCTGACCCTCCACACAGACACACGCACACACAGGCTCTCTCACGCTCACTGCCTCTCTTTCTCACGCACACGCACACTCGTCTTGCCCTGGGAGAGGAGAATCCCTGTCATTTAAGCACGGTGAGGAGAAAGCGACTGCTGCTGACCCTCCACACAGACACACGCACACACAGGCTCTCTCACGCTCACTGCCTCTCTTTCTCACTCTCACGCACACTCGTCTTGCCCTGGGAGAGGAGAATCCCTGTCATTTAAGCACGGTGAGGAGAAAGCGACTGCTGCTGACCCTCCACACGGACACACGCACGCACAGGCTCTCTCACGCTCACTGCCTCTCTTTCTCACTCTCACGCACACTCGTCTTGCCCTGGGAGAGGAGAATCCCTGTCATTTAAACACAGAAAGAAAGCACTGAAAGTTTTTCTGGGCTACAGTACTAACCAAGCCTTGAGCTTTCTTTACGCTCTGGCTGCACTAGGAGGACATCAGAGCTCAGCGCTGCGACTGCCGCCCTCTCTCCAAGAGGGACGGGGCAGGATGTGGGGGCAGGGGGGCTGTCTAACATCCCTACTTTACGGCTTTCTCTGTAAAGAAGATGGCCCTGTGCTTTTATTTTCTTGCCGACTTAATGTATGGATTGAAAAACTCAAGTTACATCTGAAGACAGTAATGCATTGCCTGGGAAAGGAATGGACTGTGGCACAGCTCGCTCAAGGTCGAAGGAAACACGATGGGCCCGGTGGCCGTCCTCCATGCCAGGAGACCCAAATTGCAGGGGGGAGGGTTGGAGATGTTGTGGGGGCAGCGCTCACAGTCCCTGGTGGGGAAGGCACTGGGCTCCAAGTCATGGAAGAAGAGCGACGCCCTGAGGCCAGACTCGCTGGACGTGCAGAGAGCTGCGGTCACTCTGTGCTTCCTGGCCCAGGAGAGGCTCGACGGTGTCTGGACAGGAAAATAATGCGGGTAAGGTGTGAACGAAGGGCTCATGGCGCTGTTCTGAACGGTCTGCAGGGAGAGGAAGAAACTTGGAAACCCAGAATGTTGAAAACACTAAATGCGATCAGCTCAGCTCTGGGCGGCCACGCAGGCCGGAGCCCTGGACCAAGCCTGATTATTCCCGAATCACTCTGTGGGAAATACTTTTATAGGAGAGAGCTAGAGCCAGGGAAATTCTTTGCAGGCTTCCTGCTCCTGGGACCTGCTCGGCTATGTTCCCCGGGTTATCAGGTTGTTGCTCGCCGCCTCCTGCCCTGGTGCAGCTTCTTCTCGTCAGTCATGGGTCGGCTCCGATGTCACCGGCGCGGGGGATCGGGAGCCAGTGGAGGATGCTGGAAGCGTTGCGTGCCGGAAGAGCATGCGCTCCGTCGCACACACACGAAGGAGCCAGACAAAGGACTCCCCTTTCAGAGCTCTCTCTCTTAGGCGCTGAGTCGCCAGACCAAATCTGTGATCCGTTCACTCCTCTTCATGGCTCCCTGGCTTCCATTCAAGTCATTTCTGCTCACGGCAGGGATGGAGATCTATTGCCATGATATCTGGTTGTCTCTGAGAGGCAGCCATCTCGGCTGCTGCCTATTATTCCCATGATTCGGTTTCTCAAACAAAGGCTGGGATGAAAATGTTATTAATCAATGGGCAAGTAGTTAGGGAAAAAACTCTTCTTCTATGCAATATGTTATCTGCTGAGACACCTGATTTTTTTCAGAGTTACAGAAACCTGGCTTTTAGATTCAGATATATTCTTATTGAAGCAGTTATGTTTACTTGGCGATCTCATGGTCTCTCAGCCTCATTGGAAAGAACATGGTGAGGGGTCGTTAATTGTACATAAAGCTATGTAGAAATCCTCCCACGAAAATCTGGGTGACTGTTCTGGTCATGAAATATTAATGTTGTTCTCTAAAGAGTTTAGTATTTGCTTGGTTTATTCTCCTCCCAGCTTCTTAAGTATTAATTCTTCCTCTTTTTGTTTGAACACCTGTTGCAATCAAAGGCCAACCTGAACAATATGCTTTTTGTAGGTGATTTTAACCAACACGTGGACGTATCACCTTTGTCCACTAACTGTGAACTTGGCTTTTGTCAATGCCTTCTTAGTTGGCGCTTGGTCCATTAATATTAACATTACATCTGTACCATGATCTGACCGTTTTCTTATTTCTTTTCTTTATCCCTTATGCTCTCTCTTCAGATAAGTCTGCCCCCCCCACCATTGGAGTCCACCTGTGTTAAAAGGGATCATATTGATATTGATCATTGTCATGTTAACATCTGAGCTGGAAGAGTATTCACCAGCCAGTACCAAATCAACAATTTCGTCTGAGAGACAGCCCTGACCAGTGCATTGGACAAAGTTTTCCCTTATAGATCTTTCAGAACTGGCAATTTAAGAAGCCATCTGGGTTTTCTCTGGAGCTTCAGACATTGTACCCTTAATGGGGACAGAACAGACGTTCTCTACATAAGCAGGAACGCCATCGGTGTCATGTTCGATCTTCTGATGCTTTTAGGTTGTACAAGTCAATGTTAGAGGCATCTAGGCATATGATTATTTATTGCATCTACAAGGTGCTAGTAATAATGCTAAAGAATTGTTTAGGATTGCTCAAAATCTGACCACATCTTGTATGGGCCTTCATCCACTCAAATATCTACCATTAATTGTGAACATCTTTTGGCCTTCCTATTATCTAAAACTGCAAACATTTCAGCTACTTTTTCCACTCTGCATAGCTGATTTTTAGACTTTCCTGAAGCAAATGAGGTCAGAAGGTTTCTGAAATTGAAGTTTCTAATGTGGTGTCATCTTTAAATCCAGCCTTTTGTCCTTTGAATCTGTGTAATGTAGCCATTCTAAAGGCTATCAAGGATATTATTGTTCCTTTCTTGACATCTTTGATTAACCTCTCTTTGGATGAGGGTTTTGTTTATTTATTTATTTTATTTATTTATTTTTAATTTTTATATACCGATGTTCTTATAGAGACTATAAATCACTCCGGTTTACATATAACGATAAACTGCCCAACAGAGATAAGGGGGCTTTACATAGAACAGTGGTACATATGGAACATTATAACTGGATGACAATTTAACATAATGATAATAAATAATATAGAATAGTTTTACTTGTAATTAATAAAATTATGTAATATAAACTGTATAATTTAAATATTTAACTTGGATATAGTGACATATTAACCATGCCAAATATAAATAATAAGATAAAATGAATTTTGAACTTAGAAATTGTAGTCCAGTTGCAGAGGAAAATATAAATAAGATTAATTTTTAGAACTCAAAGATTGTTGTCCAGTTACAGAGACCTGAAGGTAGGACTTGGTATGGTGACCATAATTAGGGGATACTTCTTATTTGGAAGACTTTCCGTCTTGGTAGGATTGTGAGTCTGGGAAGGCTTGTTGGAAAAGAAGAGTCTTTAGCCTTTTTTTGAACTCTTGATGATTGGGTTCAAGTCTTAGATTTGGGGGGAGCATGTTCCACTGGTGGGGGCCTGCTAAGGATAGCGCTCTTTTGCTCAGAGATGATTTTACTTGTTGGGCATGCAGTGATCCTTTGTAAGCGCTTCTGATAGGTCTGGAAGATGTGTGCGGTTGGAGTTGAAAGCTTAACGTGATGGGAGCTATTTTGTTTGTCGCTTTGTGGATGATTGTGAGTACCTTATAGAGTATCCTTTGTTTAATGGGAAGCCAATGTAGATTACTAAGGATTGTTCTGTGTTCTCTTCAACAAACTTCTGTAAGGCCCCTTCTAAAATAACCACATTTTGACCCTTCTGACCTTGCAAGCTACAGACTTATTTCATCACATTCTTTTCTTTCCAAAATGATGGTATTCATTGGTTGAAGAAGATCTCTAATATCCTTGATGATTATTCAGTTTTGGAAAGCCCAAGGTTCTACTGCTCTCTCTTATCGATTCATTCAGAAGAGGCCTTGATACGGGGAATAAATATGTGCTGGTTATGCTGGATATTTCCTCAGCATTCGATGCCATTGAGAGAGTGTGGAATCCTCAGGACTGTTTTAGACTGATTTCCATCCTATTTGTGTGGTCTAAGGCAGCAAGCCAGGATTGGGTCAAGCTGTTCCAATTGGCACCCACTGAACTCTGTGTTCCATTTGGCTCAGCTTTATTTGTATTATTAAACATCTATATGGCCCCAATTTGCAGACTATTGGCTGGGCTCTGTTCGGGATACCGGCTGAATGCCAACAACATACAGTTTAATATTCAAGTGGTTCCTCATGGGACAATACTTCCGCATTGGCGTCCTATCAGACAGTGGCTGACACATAACAAGTTGTCTAAAAGTGCAATTCTAGTGCTGCAGCATACTGCTTCTTTGAGAACCCCCCAATTTATTATCTGCTCATGCAAAGAGTTTGGAGGTGGCCATGGATTCTGGTCTTACTTTTCTCAATACAATCAATTCTGTTCTTAGGTCAGGTTTCTTTAAGTTCCATGTATTACGTGGCTTAAATCTTTTACTTTCCTTTTGCTGATTTTCATTCTGTTGTGCAGGCCCTAATTTTGCTAATAAGAGGCTATTGCAATTCTTTGTACATTGAGCTCCCAACTTCAGCTTTAAGATCTTGGTAGATATTACGGAACTCTCCGGCAAGATTAATTTCCGGCCATTCCAAGAGATATCAGAACTCTCTGGTCCTCAAGGACCTCCACCGATTATCGATCACCTCAAGAGTTACCTATAAAGTATTAATGCTTGTCCATAAATTTCTTTTAATAGACTCCTTTCCATGGGCTCATGTTTACAACCCATCCCGAGCCTTACAGCCCTCCCAGAGAAGGCTTTTAGACACAAACATAGAAATGATGCCAGAAAAGGACCAAATGGTCCATCCAGTCTGCCCAGCAAGCTTATGATGGTATCTTCCGCGCCATACAATTCACCCCCATTCCAACATTGTGCCAGGCACGGCTGGCAGAGACTTGCAGGCGAGCCCTTTCTGAGCAGCCCCAGTCCTCTGGAATGCCTTCCCTCAGAAACTGCGTCTGATAAGCTGCACTAAGACATGAAAAGGGATGTTAGAGATTTATTGTTTTGGCCTTGCATTGGACTGAGCTAGGGTAGATGAAGAGACTGCTGACTTGCTTGCTCTGCTTTTGTTTTGTTTTTTTGTTTGTTTTTATTGTTCACTGCCTTGGGTTTTGGTATTGGTGGTATACAAAATATAAAATAAATGACATCAGTAGCCAGAGCTGTTTTTATCTTCTGACTACAAGACTTCTGGCGTGGCAGGCACACCGGTGCCGCAGAAACAGGGAAGGATGAAGAATTAAGGGAGGGTACTGCTGGCCATTGCAGCTGAAGGACAAGAATGTGAGGTCATTGTAAGGTCTGCAGCACACATGTCCAAGATGCCAAGGTAACATCTGAAAAGTAGCATTCCTGGCTCTGCTCCGGGCTGCCCACCTCCAGCGAGCCTCGGACCCAGCCGCGCACCTCTGGAAGAAAGCTCGAAGGTATGGAGTTGGGGGCGGGAGATTTTCTGCTGTCCTACCAGCTTCCTTCCATTATCTGTCTGTTTTCTGAGGCAGGACTGTGGCTCCCATGCTCCTCTCGCCTCTGGTACTTCCCCACTCTGAGCGGCTCTGTTCAATATCACCCATGACAGTTCCTTCCTGCCCTGCTGAGTCCCTCAGATATTGCACAGCAGGTAATCACTCTTCCAGGGGCTGTGAACGCTACCTCATCACCACCACCAGCCTGGCCACTACGAGGAGCAAGCTTGGAGACAAGGTCTGAAAGACTGCAACACAAATTAAGGAACAGCACGTAGTCCTCCAATCTTATCGTCTACTTCTAATCAATCATCTACCCAGACACATCCATAAGAACAAAAGAACATGCCATACTGGATCAGACCAAGGGTCCATCAAGCCCAGCATCCTGTTTCCAACAGTGGCCAATCCAGGCCATAAGAACCTGGCAAGTACCCAAACACCAAGAAGATCCAATGCTACTGATGCCAGTAATAGCAGTGGCTATTCCCTAAGTAAACTTGATTAATAGCAGGTAATGGACTTCTCCTCCAGGAACTTATCCAAACCTTTTTTAAACACAGCTACACTAACTGCACTAACCACATCCTCTGGCAACAAATTCCAGAATTTAATTGTGCGTTGAGTGAAAAAGAACTTTCTCCGATTAGTCTTAAATGTGCTACTTGCTAACTTCATGGAATACCCCCTAGTCCTCCTATTATTCGGAAGAGTCAATAACCGATTCACATCTACCTGTTCTAGACCTCTCATGATCTTAAACACCTCTATCATATCCCCCCTCAGCCGTCTCTTCTCCAAGCTGAAAAGCCCTAACCTCTTCAGCCTTTCCTCATAGGGGAGCTGTTCCATCCCCTTTATCATTTTGGTTGCCCTTCTCTGTACCTTCTCCGTCGCAATTATATCTTTTTTGAGATGCGGTGACCAGAATTATACGCAGTATCGAAGGTGCGGTATTTCTCATTCAAAAAGCTTACATTCCACATTGCCCCTTCCATGTTTATCAGCATAACCAGGCTCCTCAAATGCAATCACAGC
This sequence comes from Rhinatrema bivittatum, assembly GCF_901001135.1. Classification (NCBI taxonomy): domain Eukaryota; kingdom Metazoa; phylum Chordata; class Amphibia; order Gymnophiona; family Rhinatrematidae; genus Rhinatrema; species Rhinatrema bivittatum. Next base: position 5,594,457 of record NC_042619.1, on the reverse strand, counting down.
AAGAACGACGACTTCCACCCAGAGGAGGCAATTATGTCATTTTTCCTTTAAATGGCAGCTTCACAAAGGGGTAGATTTTCTAAATTTGCGCGATAGCGTACTTTTGTTCGCGCACCAGGCGCGAACAAAAGTACGCTGGATTTTATAAGATACGCGCGTAGCCGCGCGTATCATAAAATCCGGGGTCAGCGCGCGCAAGGGGGTGCACATTTGTACAACCTGCGCGCGCCGAGCCCAGCGCGCGCTGCCTGTTCCCTCCGAGGCCGCTCCGATTTCGGAGCGGCCTCGGAGGGAACTTTCCTTCGCCCTCCCCCCACCTTTCCCTCCCTTCCCCTACCTAACCCACCCCCCCGGCCCTATCTAAAACCCCCCCCCTTACCTTTGTTTCATGATTTACGCCTGCTAACAGCAGACGTAAATCAGCGCGCGCCGGCTGGCTGCCCCGCTCCGTGTTCCGGTCCCGGGGGCTGGTCCGGAGGCCGCAGCCACGCCCCCGGAACGCCCTCGGGCTGGAACCACACCCGCGTCGCCGCCCCCAAAACGCCGCGTCACGCCCCCCTCCCCGACACGCCCCTTTTATGAAGCCCCGGGACTTACGCACGTCCCGGGGCTCTGCGTGTGCCAGCGGCCTATGCAAAATAGGCCGCTGGCACGCGAGGGATTTACGCGCACAGGGCATTTAAAATCCACCCTAAAGAGAAAATGCAGGTTTGAGCACAAAGCAAAACTATCGTACCTGCTCTGATTATTGTAACAAACCCCACAGGTAAGATCCGTCCATGGGTTTGCTGGACAGTGGTTACTTTGATTATCTATTCCTATGTTTTCTGTAAGGAATATTTATTTATTTTGAGGACAACAACAAAAGCCTTTTCCACAGCATTTTATTACCCAACCTTAATGCAGGGAAACAGACGCAAGCCGTTGTACACAGTGCGGATCTCTTCCTGAACTGTTAAGAGGCAGTCCTGGGTGTGGGGGCAATGTTTCCAACAGAAAACTTCCCCACAGGGAAGGCAGGGGCGTATTTCTGCAGGTAATGCTTGAGGGAGCAATAACCAAACTAAAGTGCCCATGCACCCATGGAAACCGCACAGGTAAAAAATATCCACCAAGTTTGCACTAACACAGGTAGTTACTGCTCCCTTAGAACATGACAAGGTGGTGGGGGATGGGGTAATCATTAGACCTGGGCACTTTTAGTACAACATATAGGAAAATTAGGTTCTTACCTTTGCTAATTTTCGTTCCTGTAGTACCATGGATCAGTCCAGACAGCTGGGTTATGCCTCCCCTCCATCTGCTGGAGGGGAGGCATAACCCAGCTGTCTGGACTGATCCTGGTACGTACAGGGAACAGGCATGAGGCCTGGCTTGATCCCATCACAGCTACGTCTCACCCGCCTGATGGAGCACACAGTTACATGATATACAATAGCACATCACACGCATTGGATGAGCTTTCTTGCTATTGATCAGTGCCTCGCCCAATATACAAATAAAGGACTGATCTGAATGTACTACCAAGTTTATAGCGTGTGGATGGAGAGGATCCGTGCACTGCTCCAGATCTCATAGACACACGAGGGTACTCGGCATGGTCTCCCCCCTCTTCTGCGCCTCTATGTCTGTTCTCTACTCATTCTATGCATCTGCTTCTTAAAAAAAAAAAAACAACCCACCAAGTACCACGCTTTCTGGAAGTCACGTGCGCACGGTATCCGTGGCTCCTACCTTCTCTGCATGGACCCGCTGGTGTTTGACAAGCTCAGACCTCCACCTGAAGCCCTTCCCGCACTCAATGCAGAGAAAGGGCCTCTCCCCCGTGTGGGTCTTCACGTGCGTGGTGAGGTGCTGGCGCTGGATGAAGTTCTTGCCGCAGGTGGCGCACTGGTAGGGCCGCTCCCCCGTGTGGATCCTCTCGTGGATGATGAGCGAGGTGTGCCGCCGGAAGCCCTTGCCGCAGACCTTGCAGATGTTCGATCTGTCTCCCGTGTGGGCGCTCATGTGCTTCATGAGGTCGGAGCCCCGCAGGAAGCTCTTCCCACACTCGCTGCAGGGAAACGCTCGCTCGTCTGAACCCATCCTTTGCCGGGGCCTGCAAGCCTTCTTACTCCTGAAGGCGCTCCCAGCCTGAGCAGGAAGGCGTGGCCCCTCTTCAGCCCGAATGCTCAGGAGTACGCCAAATGGTCCTGTGTGACCGACACCTCCGTCACCCTCAGAGGGGGTCAGTGCTCCTTCCCCTGCCTGCTCTATGCTGAAGACCGCTCCATTACCGAGATCTCTATTCCCCTCGGCGCACTGCTCCTGTCCATCTCCGGCCGGGTGGCCCTGCTGCTGACCCGCCCAGGTTTCTTCCTGCTCAGTACTGGAAGAAATGCCTTTGCATTCCTCTGGGAGTATCACTTGAGGCCCCAGCGTTAAAGCACATGGTCCAGGATCCTTCATGTCTCCGTTCATCTTCCATCCACCTGCAGGACAAGGAAGAGAATCCAGGTGTAAGAATCTTAAAGCAGACAGCAAGAGGTCAACTAGTGCAGCCCTATAGTCCTAACGGAAGATGCAGACGTATGGTAAGAGGCAACTCAGAGACCTGGTAGAAGACAACCAATAGGTCCTCGGACTTTACTGAGGAGGATGCTGGGAACAGATCCACACCTGAAACATTCTTTCATGGTAATGATTCTGAGCAACTATTTATTTATTCATAATTCACATTTTATACCTTCCCTGTTAAACAGCCCTGAGTGATGAACAGAAGTATAACATAAAATGTCAAACATTTAAAACAAAAAATTCAACCAGTAATTAACACAATAAAATAAAAAAAATGTAAACAATAAAAAAAAAAAAGAATAAACCATTGCATTAAAAAGGAGAATAAGCATGCCTCACGGGGCTTACTAAGCATCAAAAATCCCTGAATTAAGCTCCGCTCCTAAGGCATGGAGGATGTCAACGATCAAAGTGACAAACTATAGAGTAACAAATCATCAGCACTGGATGACATTTACTCCAGAATCCTGAAACAACTCAAACATGAATTTATTAACCTCTTACTGGTCATCTGCAACCAATAATTTAAAACGATCATGATTCCTGAAGACTGCAATTTTTTAAAAAAGGCCCCGGGGTTGATCCGGGAAATTATAGACTGGTGAGCTTGACGTTAGTGCCCAGCAAAGTGGTAGAAGCCATGTTTTAAAACTAAATCACTGGCCACATAGACAGACGTGGCTTAATGGGGAAGAGTTAATATGGTTTTAGCAAAGGGAAGTCTTGCCTTATCAACCTTTTTGAAGCTGTAAATAAACATGTATTTATTTTATTTTATTTATTTATTAATGTTTTATATACCGGTGTTCATGAGAACATATCACATTGGTTTACACTTGTTAGCAAATATTCCTTTAAAAACATTTGCATTTCAAAAGTTAAAAGAAAAGATATAAATACATAATTTCATATTTAGGTAAAAGTGAGCCAGTTGATATAGGAAAATTGGTTCTTACCTGCTACTTTTCATTCCTGTAGTACCACAGATCAGTCCAGACTCCTGGGGTTTTGCATCCCTGCCAGCAGATGGAGACAGAGAAAGTTTTACTGACCCAGCTACATAATCACTTGTGCTACCTGCAGTTCCTCAGTATTGACCTGTACCCAAGCACAAAAATCGTAAAAACACCAACCAATTCACCAGTTTTCAAAAACTTTCAACAAGTCTGTATTCCATACCATGAACATCTGTATTCTCTACCAATCAATCCCAGCTGAGTGGACGACTCTCCACCTCCAGAGATCAGGCAGATTCTGGACTGATTCATGGAAGTACAGGAACAAAAATTAGCAGGTGAGAACCAATTTTCTTATACCAGGATCAGTCTAGATTCATGGGATGTACCAAAGCTCCCTACTAAGGGTGGGATCCGGAGAGACCCGCTCGCAAAACATTCTCGCCACACAACCGGGACTCTGGATCCCCCACATCTAAGTGATAGTGCCTCGCGAAAGTATGCAGCGATTTCCAAATCACTGCTCTGCAAATTTCCTGTGGCAAAACCAGCTCAGCCTCTGCCCACAAGGCTGCCTGAGAGCTCTCAAACCTTCAGGTACAAGACATCCCTTCGTTATGTACGTGGATCCATGGCCTCCTTGAGCCACCTCACAATAATAGCCTTGGAAGCCTGAGAACCTACACAAAACAAAGAGATGATCTGATCTCTGAATTCATTCGTTACCTTGAGATACCTCAACAGATCTCTGTGTACGTCCAACAGCTTAAGCTCCCTCGCATGAGATGGAGAAGAGTCCATCTCAGAAAGGCCGGAAGCTCTACAGACTGATTCACCTGAAAAGCCAATACCACCTTCAGCAAAAACAAGGGTACCGTCCGCAAAGACGCGCACCCAATTATCGGCGCCTAAAATACGCGCCCAATTATCGGCGCCTAAAATACGCGCCCAAACCTTGGGCGCCTAGCTTAAATATGCGCCCAATATTTTCGGGCGCCTAAGATACGCGCCCGTTAACTTGTGCGCTTAGCTTTATTTGAGCGCTCGATTGGGCGGAGGGCGGCGAACAAGGCCAAGATGGCGACTGCGAGCGGGCAGGCAAGATGGCGACCTCCTTGGAGGGTCTCCACGTGGGCAGACCCTGCTAATCCTCGATCCTCGGAGACCAGTAAGTAAAGGATGTACGCCTTACCTTGTCTTTGGCGCTTCCCGGTTGCGACCCGGGCGGTCTCCGGCTGCGGGGGGAGAGGGTGATTACCTTCACCGCCGCGCTCGAGGAAGTGCACCCGCCGCCTCTAAGCCGCGCCCGAACTCGTCTTGCTCGGGGGCTAAGTCCTCACCGCGAACGGCTCCGGACCGAGGCTGCCTCTATGCCGCGCCCGAGCCCTTCTCGCTCGGGGGCTAGGTCCCTGCCGCGAATCGGCCACCAGACCGAGGCTCTTACCTCCGAGGGACCACGGAAATCACCTCGGGAAACTCAACTGGGGGAGGGACCCGAGGGTATCACCGCAGGAGTGCGGGGCTCGTCTTCAGGTAGGATTTTTCTTTAAAATTTGGTAGAACGCTCAGCGAGCTTGAAGATAGCTCCTAACTGCTTTGGAGACGGAAAATACTGAGCTTCTGCACTTCCTGCAGGGGTCTATGTACTAGGTGCTGACGTCAGATTGAAATCTGATCCATCTCCAACTGCTAGCACGAGTACACTATACCCATTGGTCCTGAGTCCATCTGCTACACGCTAGGAAACAGATATTAAAGCCAAATCACTTAACTGTCAGGAAAGTGACGCAACCTGACTGCACAAACCACAGCATCAAATCCTGAATGAAAACCGACAAGACTTAGCAGCACCTGCCACCTGGACAAACACCCGGGAGGCGGTGGCCCCTCTCAGAAGCTCTTAACAAGGAACAGTAAAAGAGTGGCCACGTCCTCGGGCAAGAAACACAGAAAAGCCACAGGCGGTTTCCACTATCTTCCCAGACACAAGGGGCAAGAAACTCTCTAAGCCTGACAATCTGGCAACACAATAATAGTGGGAGATTTGAAATATCCCAGTACTGATTTGGTAAATGTCTCAATAAGACATGCTAGAGATGTCAGGATTTTAGATGCCATTAATGACTGCTTCATGGAGTGGCTGGTCCTAGAACCTACGAGGAGGGCACGTGACCTGGTGCACGACGTTACTGTGAAGGGGCGCTTAGCGATAGCGATCATAATGCAAACATGGAGGGAGGACATGAAGTAAAACTACATAGTAGCAGATACCTTTAAAAAGGGAGACTGTGACAAACTGAGGAAATCAGTTAGAAAAAACTGAAAGGAGTGGTTGCAAGGGTTAAATGTTTGCATGAGGCATGGTCACTGTATGAAAATGCCATCTTGAAAGCCCAGATAAAATGTATGCCATGCATAAGAAAAAAGTCGAAGGAAGACCAAATACATGGCTGCCAGGGTGGTTTAATGGTGAGGCAGTTAAAGCTAAAAGGGCATTGTTTAAACCATGGAAAGCAGACCCAAACGATGAAAACAGGCAAGAGAATAAGCACTAGGAAGTTAGATATAAAACAGCAGTAAGTCAGGCCAAGAGAGAATTTGAGAAACACTTGCCAGTGAGGCAAAAACTAATACTAAAAATGTTTTCAAGTACATCCAAACCAAAAAGCCCGTGAGCAAGTCAGTTGGACCACTAGGTGATTGAGAAGTAAAAGAGGTGCTCAGGGAAGACAAGGAATAGCAGAGAAACTGAATGAATTTTCTGTCTCGGTCTTTACTGGGGAAAATGCTGGGAACATACACATGCCTGAAGCATTCTTTGATGGAAGAGATTCTGAGCAACTAAAACAAATATCGGTGACAATGGAGGATATCAGAGATCAGATGGACAAACTATAGAGTAACAAATCACTGGGGCCGGGTGGCATCCACCCAGTGTTTTAAAGTAGTAAAACATTAAATTGCTCACCTGTTACTAATAATCGGTAACCTTTCCTTTAAAACAGCTATGAATTTTGAAGAATGGAAGATGGCCAGTGTGGTGCCAGGGGTGATCAGGGAAACTATGAACCAGAGAGCCTGACTTTGCAGTTGGGCAAAATAGAAGAAGCCATTCTTGAAAACAAAATCACTGGTCATATAGATAGACATGGATTAATGGGAGAGAGTCAACATAGCTCGTCTTACCAGGTATAAATTCCTGACATATTCTGACACATTGTCTGACACATCATCTTACCAGGTGTAAATTCCTGACATATACCTGACATATTCTGCATCACAGAATCCTGGCTGAAAAGCACAGACACTGTACTACTGAATCAATTGCCAAGAAACACTTACAACATATTCTCCATATCCAGACCCAAAAGAAAAGGAGGCGGCCTACTATTCGTAGCACACAACAAACACAAATTCTCATCCCACACATTAAACCTTCCCCCTCCCCCCTTTGAGACCAACCTATTTAAATCTAAAAACCTCCAAATACTCCTCCTCTATACACCCCCCGGACTACTCCAACACAACCTTTCCCCCTTAATCGAAACCATAACAACCCACATCAACCTACAAGAGCCAGCCATTATACTGGGGGATTTCAATCTCCACATAGACACCAACCCCCTCTCTTCCACCAGCGAACTCCTCCTCTCCACCATGTCCGCCATTGGATTCACCCAAATTATCAACATCCCCACTCAAAAATCCGGACACACCCTAGACTTAATATTCATCAACAACAAAATATCCTCCCTAGGCCTACCCACGGCAACCCCAACCCCTTGGTCGGACCACAGCCTCATTCAAGTCAAACTCCAACTTCAACGCACCCCAATGAAACCCAACAAGCACATCATCGAATTCATCAAACCATGCTCCAGCGATGACCTCACTGATCTACCACCTGAGGCCTTAAAGACCCTCAACAAAAATGACGCCAACTCTGCCACGAACTCCTGGATCTCCATTAACACATATATGGCCAAATCACTATGCCCCACAGTAAGAAAAGTAATCAAAGCCTCCACGAAACCCAAATCCCCATGGTACACCCCAGAACTAAAAATCTCAAAGCGAACCATAAGACAAATGGAAAAACTAAGGAGAAAAACCCCAACGACAGAACTGAAAGACAAATACATAACACTACTTCACAAATACGCAATGGATCTCAACACAGCAAAGCGAAACTTCTATACAACAAAGATACATGAATACCAATTCAACCCCAGGACCCTTTTCTCCTACGTCAAAGACCTAACCAACCCAACCCAGAATGACTCAACCCTGGACACCCCCACCATCTCCAGCGAAAAGCTAGCACACTTCTTCAAAGACAAGGTCAACACCATCATCGCCAAAATTCCCCCTGTCCACCCTGACGCAACAGAAATTCTCCAGCTCAACGCCACGTGGTCACAATTCATCCCTGTTGCATCGACAGAAATAGAACCCATCATCAAAAAAACCAACCCCGCCTCCCACCCCTTAGACCCCATCCAACCCTAAAACTCATCAGCAAGACCATCACCAAACCCATAACTGACATCATCAACCTATCATTCGAGCAAGGAATATTCCCTGACAAACTCAAAAACACCATAGTCAAACCAATCATCAAAAAATCTCAACTCGACAAATCCGATCCAGCTAACTACAGACCAGTATCCAACCTCCCGTTCATAGCAAAAATCCTTGAAAAAACGGTCAACAATCAACTCACGGAACACCTCGAAGCCCATAACATCCTTCAACCTGCACAACATGGCTTCAGAAAACTCTTCAGCACTGAAACCCTCCTTCTTACACTCACCGATACCATCCTCAAAGGGCTCAACCATGGCCAATCATACCTCCTGATACTCCTCGACATATCCGCTGCCTTCGACACCATCAACCACAGAACACTCCTCATCAGACTCAAAGAAATCGGACTTCGAGACACCACAATCAAATGGTTTGAATCATACCTCACAAACAGATCCTACAACGTAAGATAAACACATCAGAATCCTCCCGAATACCACTTACACACGGTGTCCCACAAGGATCTTCCCTATCCTCCACCCTATTCAACATTTACCTCCTCCCACTCTGCAAATTCCTCTCAGAATCACACCTCACTTATTTTGTATACACAGACAACATTCAATTATTACTCCCCATAAACAAAACCATCGAACACACCCTAGACAGATGGAACCAACTCAGCACGAAAATAACTCATCTGCTATCACAATTATCACTCTGCCTCAACCAAAACAAGACTGAAATACTTCATATCTCCAATGATCGTCCCTCAGCCCCTCTCAACATCAACACCTCTAAAAACATAGGGGTGCAACTTACAAAATCTACAAAAAATCTGGGAGTGACTATTGACAATGAACTCAAACTCAAGCACCACATATCCAACATGATCAAAGATGGACTCTTCAAACTGCAAACACTAAAAAAGCTCAAACCCCTTCTTCACACTCTGGACTTTCGAACAGTACTACAAACAATAATATTTTCAAAACTTGTCTACTGCAACACTATACTCCTTGGCCTCCACGAAACCACCATCAGACCTCTTCAGGTACTACAAAACGCCGCTGCCAGGTCCATCACAAATATAAAAAAATGCAACCACATCACACCTACACTAAAAGAACTTCACTGGCTTCCCATCAGCCAAAGAATTCAATACAAAACCCTTACCCTCATCCACAAAAAAATAAACAACAATGAGATGAACTGGTTAAACACTGCCATACTCCCATACTCCACATAAAGAAATCTCAGGTCCTCAGATTCTGGCCTCCTCACCATTCCCAACTCCAAAACAGCACACCTCACATCTACCCGCAAACGAGCCATATCCGTGGCGGGCCCCACACTTTGGAACTCCCTCCCGCCCCTACTCAGAAATGAACCTTCCAGTCAAGTATTCAAAAAACAACTCAAAACCTGGCTCTTCAGAAAGCCTTTCCACCAGATATTTAGCACCCCCCCCCCCCCCACAATTAATCCCCCTTCCCACCCCTTCCCTCCTCCCTACCACACCTTAAAAGCTTACCCCCTAAGTCTCCACACCCAGTTAACCACTCTAAGATCCCATTTAGATCGTAATCTATAACTTATCTTCCCAAGTTAAAATGTTATACTATAAATGTTTCTCTCCCTCTTTATACAAGTTACCACGTTACAATGTAAAATAAGCAGATCTTGCCTTATTTGTTCAGTTATATGTAAACCAATATGAAATCTCGATCGAATGTCGGTATATAAAAGCAAATAAATAAATAAAATATAAATAAATAAACAAACATGTAGATAAAGGTGAGTCGGGTGATATAATGTTTAGGGATTTTCAGAAGGTGTTTCACAAAGTCCCCCAGGAGAGACCCCTCAGGAACTTATAAAGTCAGGGGATAGGAGACAGTGTCCCACTGTGGATTGGTAACTGGTGAAGAGGCTGGAAACAGAGGGTGGGACGAAATGGTCAGATCGTTAGTGTAGAACCACAGGGATCAGTACTGGGATCTGTACTGTTTCAACATATCCATAAGTGAGTGATCTGGAAAAGGGAACGACGAGGGAGGGAGGTGATCAAATTTGCAGACGACACAAAATTATTCAAATTTGTTAAAATGGCAGCACATAGCTAGGAACTGCAGAAGGACCTTGTGAGACAGGGAAACAGAGGTGCCGAATGCCCTCCTCCATTGTCCTGTACCGGTTGAATAATATCACCTGTAGGATGTTCCGTCTCAGGGAGCCTGTTCTTCATGTTCTGAACACATTCATATAAATATTGAACGATACAGAACTGATGTTGCTGAATATGGGCAGATAGCATTGCTCCTTGGAATGATTTCCTCGCAAACTCGTCCTGCAATTTCTGTTGTTTACAAGGTGGCACCAACGCGAGCAACTTTGTCTTTTTTGCGTGTTGCATAGCTGATTCTATGACCAGAGAGGAATGAGGGAGTTGCGTTACCGAATAGAATGGAGATGTTCTCATTCTGAACTTTAAGTCAGTTTTCCCGGAGACCGGAGGGATCGTGAAAGGAGTTTCCCACGATTTTTCTAGTACTGAATCCAAAACCTTGTGAGATGGCAATGAGGTGGGTTCAGCTGGGAAGTCAAATATTTTTAGTAATCCTAATGTTTCTGCCCTTGGATCCAGTGTTTTTTGAACCTCGAGGTTCAGAATAAAGCCCATTTTCTCCAGGAATTTGGGGTACAACAAATCCTCTGGAGGGGAGTATGGTTCCGGAGGATCAGATGGATATCCTGTGGACGTAGCTGGTGATGTTTGTGGAGAGTCCGGTTTCACAGTGTATAAAGGCTCACGTGGAAGAGGTTGATGCTCCATCGGTGGAGGTGAGGACTCCCTTATTGACTCCATGTCTTTATCCCCTGGGGAGGATGGAGTGGAAATGCGTTGCAATTCTTCGTCACTTCCCGTTGGAGAGGGAAGTAACATGAAGGTGGATTGCATGACTTGAAAAAAAGTCAGAAAGACCTGACAACAGCTGCGAAAAAAGCTTGCTTGTCTGTGCATGCATCTTAGGCTTTGCTTGAGCTTTTGAATTTTTAGGTGGCAATGCTGCTTGTAGTTATAACAGCGTCTGGAAACCCAGTGAGATGTTTTTGTGGTCATAAATCCCGTGTTACTCTCCTCTGTTTATATAAAGGTTCTTGCAGACCCATGTCTTATTCCCTATGTCTGAAATTAGATGAGAGATCAGAATATACCTGTAGTAATGATGATGATGAAGATGTCGAAGAACAATGTGAAGTCACTGGAACGTACTCTTCCTCTGACTGTGGGGGAAAACTTGGAGTTTGATCCCCGATGGGTGATGGAGAGTGTTCAGAAACACTTTATCTGGGTATTCTTCCTTGATGTTGGCTGGAACCTGCATGTGCTGACTTTTGATGTTTTTAAGAGGAGGATTTAGATGTAGACGAACTGTGAACCGAATGGGGTTTTGTCCCTGAGATTTGTGTTCCTCTTTTTGTCTGCGGTCCCCTCTTGTGTGGATCTTGAGTCGAGGGTGACTGCTCATGCGTCGAAGATTTTCCATCATGTCTGGATTTTGATTTTCCAAGTGTCGATCCCGACGCTCCATGCGTCGATCCTGACTCTCCGTTCGAAGTGGGTGCTCTGTGCTTCGATGCCGTCGGGTTTTTTGCCGACTTCGACCGCACTTCGTTTGGAAGGGTGAGGCATTTGAACGGCCTGCGTCAAGGTTTTTTCGACGGATCGAGGCCTGGCCGACACTTTGTCACTGTGACTAGGCCCTTTTGAGGACTTTGGATGCCGAGCTTTTTTCACCTCTTCCTGATGACCTCCAATCCTGGAGGTTCGGGGCTCGACTGATGCTGCCCTCCTTAGCTTTGGGGCCTTATCCTTTGCTGGACCCGGGGAAGAATGGGCCTCTGATGGAGGGGTGTACGACCCTCCCGCTGCCATTTTTAGCTGATAAATTTTCTGAGCTCGCTGCCGCTGAGCTCTCGGCGACATCCGGCCACAGTGAGGACATGAAGGCTGATCATGTTCGGGGCCTAAGCACCTGTAGCATCAATCATGTCCATCAGTGATGGACATGATCTTTCCACATGAACACGGTTTGAAGCCTGACGGCCTAGGATCTGTTTTTCTTGACATTTTGTTTTCCTTTCTGAGGAGAATGAAGCTCCGCGTGCGATCCCGCACGCAGAAAAAACAGACTGAGGAGAATTTTTTTTGGCACAGGAAGGCACGCACAGCCACACAGAGCAAAGCTCTGAATTCTACTATGGAAGCTCCGCCTCCTGGGCCCCGATAGACAGTTCCCATAACAGCAGGGCTAACTCAGCCCTGCTATCAACGGGAAAATATCGTATTGACTCTGTGTCCAAGATGCGGCCACACCTTGAACACTGTGCGCAGGTCTGGTTCTCCCCATCTCTAGAAAGACATAGCAGAACTAGAAAAAGCGCAGAGGAGAATGACAGACATGATAAAGGGGAGGGAACGTCTCTCCTGTGATGAGAGGGCTACGCAGGCGAGGGCTCTTCAGCTTGGAAGAGAGAGACGGCTGAGAGGGGACAGGATAGAGGTTTATACAATCATTAGTGCGGTGGGACGGGTAAAGACAGGACGACTATTTACCCTTTCAAATAATGCTAAAACATGAGGACACACCATGAGACTAACAGACTTACAAGAAATTATAAAAAGTACTTCCTCACTCGGTGCACATTCAAGCAGTGGAATCTGCTGCCAGAGGACGTGGTCAAGGCGACGAGCACAGCGGGGTTTAAAAGGTGTGGACAAACTCCTGGAGGAAAAAGATCAGACAGGAGCACCCCCTCCCCCCAAATACAGACCCCCCCCCATCCCATTATAAGAAAAGGATCTATCAGTCACTGCACCCCTCCCCCCAAATACAGACCCCCCATCCCATTATAAGAAAAGGATCCATCAGACACTGCACCCCTCCTCCCAAATACAGACCCCCCCATCCCATTATAAGAAAAGGATCTATCAGTCACTGCACCCCTCCCCCAAATACAGACCCCCCCATCCTATTTTAAGAAAAGGATCCATCAGTCATTGCACCCCTCCCCCAAATACAGACCCCCCCATCCCATTATAAGAAAAGGATCTATCAGTCACTGCACCCCTCCCCCCCCAAATACAGACCCCCCCATTCCATTATAAGAAAAGGATCTATCAGTCACTGCACCCCTCCCCCAAATACAGACCCCCCCCATCCCATTATAAGAAAAGGATCTATCAGTCACTGCACCCCTCCCCCAAATACAGACCCCCCATCCCATTATAAGAAAAGGATCTATCAGTCACTGCACCCCCTCCCCCAAATACAGACCCCCCATCCCATTATAAGAAAAGGATCTATCAGTCACTGCACCCCTCCCCCAAATACAGACCCCCCCCCATCCCATTATAAGAAAAGGATCTATCAGTCACTGCACCCCTCCCCCAAATACAGACCCCCCCATCCCATTATAAGAAAAGGATCTATCAGTCACTGCACCCCCTCCCCCCAAATACAGACCCCCCCCATCCCATTATAAGAAAAGGATCTAGCAGTCACTGCACCCCCTCCCCCCAAATACAGACCCCCATCCCATTATAAGAAAAGGATCTAGCAGTCACTGCACCCCTCCCCCCAAATACAGACACCCCCCCATCCCATTATAAGAAAAGGATCTATCAGTCACTGCACCCCCCCCAAATACAGACCCCCCCATCCCATTATAAGAAAAGGATCTATCAGTCACTGCACCCCCTCCCCCCAAATACAGACCCCCCCATCCCATTATAAGAAAAGGATCTATCAGTCACTGCACCCCCCTCCCATTATAAGAAAGGGATCTATCAGTCACTGCACCCCCCCTCCCTCCCATTATAAGAAAAGGATCTATCAGTCACTGCACCCCCCTCCCATTATAAGAAAAGGATCTAGCAGTCACTGCACCCCTCCCCCCAAATACAGACACCCCCCCATCCCATTATAAGAAAAGGATCTATCAGTCACTGCACCCCCCCCCCTCCCTCCCATTATAAGAAAAGGATCTATCAGTCACTGCACCCCCCTCCCATTATAAGAAAGGGATCTATCAGTCACTGCACCTCCCCCCTCCCATTATAAGAAAGGGATCTATCAGTCACTGCACCCTCCCCCCTCCCATTATAAGAAAGGGATCTATCAGTCACTGCACCCTCCCATTATAAGAAAGGGATCTATCAGTCACTGCACCCTCCCCCCCAAATACAGACCCCATCCCATTATAAGAAAAGTATCTATCAGTCACTGCACTCCCCCCTCCCATTATAAGAAAGGGATCTATCAGTCACTGCACCCCCCTCCCATTATAAGAAAGGGATCTATCAGTCACTGCACCTCCCCCCCTCCCATTATAAGAAAGGGATCTATCAGTCACTGCACCCTCCCCCCCCAAATACAGACCCCATCCCATTATAAGAAAAGGATCTATCAGTCACTGCACCCTCCCCCCCAAATACAGACCCCATCCCATTATAAGAAAGGGATCTATCAGTCACTGCACCCTCCCCCCCAAATACAGACCCCATCCCATTATAAGAAAAGGATCTATCAGTCAATGCACCTCCCCCCCTCCCATTTAAGAAAGGGATCTATCAGTCACTGCACCCTCCCCCCCCAAATACAGACCCCATCCCATTATAAGAAAAGGATCTATCAGTCACTGCACTCCCCCCCCCCTCCCTCCCATTATAAGAAAGGGATCTATCAGTCACTGCACCCTCCCCCCCAAATACAGACCCCATCCCATTATAAGAAAGGGATCTATCAGTCACTGCACCCTCCCCCCCAAATACAGACCCCATCCCATTATAAGAAAAGGATCTATCAGTCACTGCACCCCCCCTCCCTCCCATTATAAGAAAGGGATCTATCAGTCACTGCACTCCCCCCCCTCCCATTATAAGAAAAGGATCTATCAGTCACTGCACCCCCCCCTCCCTCCCATTATAAGAAAGGGATCTATCAGTCACTGCACTCCCCCCCCCTCCCTCCCATTATAAGAAAGGGATCTATCAGTCACTGCACTCCCCCCCCTCCCTCCCATTATAAGAAAGGGATCTATCAGTCACTGCACTCCCCCCCCTCCCTCCCATTATAAGAAAGGGATCTATCAGTCACTGCACTCCCCCCCCCCCTCCCTCCCATTATAAGAAAGGGATCTATCAGTCACTGCACTCCCCCCCCCCTCCCTCCCATTATAAGAAAGGGATCTATCAGTCACTGCACTCCCCCCCCCCTCCCTCCCATTATAAGAAAGGGATCTATCAGTCACTGCACTCCCCCCCCCCCCCTCCCTCCCATTATAAGAAAGGGATCTATCAGTCACTGCACTCCCCCCCCCTCCCTCCCATTATAAGAAAGGGATCTATCAGTCAGGAGCAGCCCCTTCCCCCCATCCGCAGTGTAAGGGAAGGGGCTGTCAGTCTCCGGCAGGCGCACACACGCACGTACAGCAGAGCCAATGGCCCTGGGCCGCAGTATAAACAGAGAGAGAGGAGGTGATGGGGGGGGGGAGAAGGAGCGGAATGGAGAGGGGCTGTCTCTGCAACAAAGAGACAGCCGGGGGCCGCTCGTGCTGCCCCCTTCTCCGCGGGGTCAGCCCGGCCGCCAGCCCTGCCCAGTGACAGCAGGCCAGCCGCAGCCCCCTCCAGCCAGTGCCCGCTCCCACAGGAGCCGAGCCCGGCTGCGGAGGCCTGGGCAGCAGCCCAGCCGGCCCGGAGGGGGCTCGCCTGCCGCCGGCCCTACTCACCGGGCTTCCGGGCCACTCAGTCCATGCCCGGGACACAAGGCGCTGCTTTTCAAAAGCCTGGGCTCCGCTGGCCCCTTACCCAGTGCTCCTCCGGGCAGCCGCCTCCCACTTCCTGTGACCTGGCTCTCTCCCCCTGGCCTCCTGGGCGACTACAACTCCCAGCATGCCTGCGGGAGGGGGGGCCACTTCCGCCTCCGGGAGAGCCGCGCGCGCGGCCTGGCCTCCTGCATAGTCTCCCCCTGTGTGCGCATGCGCTGTCCTGGTGCCCGATACCGGAGCTCTCGTGCCAGCAAAGCTTCCGAAGTCCGACTCCGCCTGCCGCCCTGTCCAGCAGGGACAGCGCGTGCAGAGCGGAATCGGGAGCTTCCCCCTTACTGCTCAGCATGCAAAACAAAAAAAGGATATTCACATTCCGGGGTCATCTCAGTAGCAGCGACGCGAGCAGGCTCTCGGAGAAACAACACAGCAGCCTGGAAGAGGACACTGGGCACCTGCTGTAGCAATCCAGCACCAACACCCGGAACTCAGACTGGCAGCCGGCACACGAAAAGGCAGCAATGCAAATATTGTATTGCAATGAGCTCTACAGTACCCATACTCCTCCTATTCGGATTGGAAAACAGGAGGGCGATAGGGCCGTACACAGAGAATCCCTCACCTAGGTCGCGCACGTAAAGAAACAGGCAGACCCCCACCCAATGCAGGGTAAGTAATCAGAGAAATAGAAAGATGAAACCCCAGGAAGCCAGACTCTGCCTGCAAAGCAGCACTGGAGAAAGGGAAACAGCAGCTGTGCAAAATACAAAGGCATGGGAGCTGCCGAGAAAAGCAGAGACTTCCTACAAATGAAGGAGCAAGAAAACCTCTTTACAGTCCCCCGGGGAAAGAGGAGCAGCAGGGTCTGTGGGATGCAGCCCCCGGGCCATGGCCCATGCGGACCAGCACCAGAAGCTGCACGCTCTGAACCCTGTAACTTGGCTTGACTTATTACCATTTTGTCATTTTTTTCCCTTCTTTTCCTACCCTTTTTAATGTAATCATTCTGTACATTACTTTGGGAACGCTTGTAAAATTGTGAATCCAGTAAACTGATCTGAATGTGACTCAGTGAGCCCGCAACCCTGATCAGGCGCAGCACAGCAAGGAGTCAGCCCTGCCCGTGCAGCCGGGCTCCTTGCAGCCAGCAGCGGGGTAACCCGGGCTCCTCGCAGCCAGCCTCTGTCCTGTCCCCCGGGGAGAGCAGGCACTCAGCCCTGCAGGGGACTCACTCTGAGTTTTGAGAGCAACAGCAGTGGAGGAGCTCTGACACACTCATGTGCACAAACAGCAGTAACATTTTAGCGCTGATTTTTCTTACCGCGCGCATTAAAAACGCGCAGCCCTGCTCGATGCAGTAAACTAATGGTATGCAAATCAAACCGGTGCCAAAAATCTGCGGTATGTTCACAGAGCGAACAAAATCCAGCGTTAAAACCAAAATGCAGAAAACATAAGAAATTGCCATACCGGGTCAGACCAAGGGTCCATCAAGCCCAGCATCCAGTTTCCAACAGTGGCCAATCCAGGCCACAAGAACCTGGCAAGTACCCAAACACTAAGCCTATTCCATGTAACCATTGCTAATGGCAGTGGCTATTCTCTAAGTGAACTTAATAGCAGGTAATGGACTTCTCCTCCAAGAACTTATCCAATCCTTTTTTAAACCCAGCTACACTAACTGCACTAACCACATCCTCTGGCAACAAATTCCAGAGTTTAATTGTGCGTTGAGTAAAAAAGAACTTTCTCCGATTAGTTTTAAATGTGCCCCATGCTAACTTCATGGAGTGCCCCCTAGTCTTTCTACTATCTGAAAGAGTAAATAACCGATTCACATCTACCCGTTCTAGACCTCTCATGATTTTAAACACCTCTATCATATCCCCCCTCAGCCGTCTCTTCTCCAAGCTGAAAAGTCCTAACCTCTTCAGTCTTTCCTCATAGGGGAGCTGTTCCATCCCCTTATCATTTTGGTTGCCCTTCTCTGTACCTTCTCCATCGCAATTATATCTTTTTTGAGATGCGGCGACCAGAATTGTACACAGTATTCAATGTGCGGTCTCACCATGGAGCGATACAGAGGCATTATGACATTTTCCGTTTTATTAACCATTCCCTTCCTAATAATTCCTAACATTCTATTTGCTTTTTTGACTGCCGCAGCACACTGAGCCGACGATTTTAAAGTATTATCCACTATGATGCCTAGATCTTTTTCCTGGGTGGTAGCTCCTAATATTATTTATTTAGACATATTTTATATACCATCGTTCCATATAAAGATCAAAACAGTTTACAAAAGTAACATTCATACTGTAAATCAACAAATAATGACAGTTTATGGATGTAAACAGGAATTAATCTAAATCCAATGATATGTTCTAATGCATCTTAGCTAAAGATGTAAGACATCAGGCTAGTTGTATAGGAATTATAATATAACAATTTTCACATAATAGTCAGTACGTTGTCTTTAGATTCTTACACTCTTGATAATTTATTCTTCTTGTTTCAGTTGTATCTCCTTTCCTTCTTGTTAATGCAGAGCTCTACATTCTGATGTTTTTAAGTTAGTTTGAATGCATTTTTGAATAGCCATGTTTTCAGCCTCCGGCCCTGCAGCTGGCATCCCAAGTATGCTCTGGCTTCTGTCTCTAGTCACATCCATCATCCTACAGCCTTGCAGCCTGCCTTCTCAGTCCTGCCTGACTTCTTTCTCCACTCCGGATTCCAGTCCAGCATTAGCGTTAGGTCTCTCCCCTTCCAGCCACCAGAACCCAAGGGCCCAACCTGCGGGGAAGGTGGCTGGTATAGGCTGAAGATCCCCTAGTCTAGTCTGCCCCTGGAGTTCTGGAATGTTCCCTTGGGGGCCCCCCCAGCCGAGCTGAGTCCTCAACCCTAACAATCCAGGATCCCCAATTCCACTCCTCGCTCTAAATTGGCCCGAGAAAGCCAGCGAGAAGGACTGGACCTGGCTATCTCTTGAAGCGATGTCAGGAGCTGAAATTCCTCAGAGGGCAAATTCGGGAGAGACTATATATGTGCGAATGCCCACGGAATCAGCACAGAAGCCACAGCACCCAGGACTTGCAAATAACCCCACACTTTGAGTACCAAAGCCACAATAGACATTGGACCTGAGCCTCTCCACCGTGAGGAATAGTCTTCCCAAGCTGGTATTGAACTTCGCCCCCAGATACTCCAGGGATTGGAAGGGAATAATAAGGCTGCTCTATGCTAAGTTCACCAACCAGCCCAGAGACCGCAACCTCTGCATCACCCACGGCATGGACTTTGCCTTGAGAAGCTGTACCAGGAACCCTTCTCTTCACAGGGCCACAGCTACCACCACCATTCACCTTGGTGAAGGTCTGAGGAGCAGTTGCCAATCCTAACTGCAGAGCCCCTGGAACTAAAAATGCTCACCTAGGGCCAACCACAGAAGCTTCTGATGTCCTGAGAAGCCTCTGACAGTCCGATGCCAGAACCTGCCCTTTGCAAACTGCCACTCTTACTGATTTTAATGTTTCCATGCAACAACGAGGTACCTGGAATGCGTCACCGATCTTCTTCAGATCCAGACCGGGCCGTAAAAGTATCTTCTTTCTTTGACATTCTGAAATTGATTGAATATCTGCCTTTCCCCCATTCCACCATCGGCTCCAGATGCTATAAACGCTTCTAGCATGGTGTGCACGGCGTCTCTCTTTACTCGTGACGTGCAAAGGGAGCTCATGAATCTTCTTGGACCAGATGAGCAAAATCTTAGATGAAGCTGCCTCTTATCACATCCAGTACACCCCTTGGTCTACTCCTTGTAACAAAGGGCCAATCCCCCTCTAACTGCCCTTTTTTTTTTAATCTAATTCTCCAAACTGCAGGATTTTCACCTCTGTCATCTGCTGGAGTCAGAGAAATACTGAGGGACTGCAGGTGGCCCTCTCAGTTATGTAACAGTTTCAGAAAAGCTTTTGTTCTGTGCCTCCATCTGCTGGTAGGGATGGAAATCCCACTTGTCTAGACAGATCTGGGGTATGAACAGGAACAGTGGATTCCTCAACCAGCTTCACTTGTGCTAAGGAAAGGTTTTCAAATCCCTTTTAAAGATTTTGAAACGGGGCTCTCTTCGGAGACTATCCGGGAATGATTCTACGGCACGGGTCTGAAACAGCAAACGTCCTCTTCCAGGACTCTGTGAGCCTTACTGCCAAGCAGGTACTGCCCAGAAGACCTATGAATATTTAACAGCGGGCTGATACACTGAGGAGCATCGCTTTCGTAGCTCTGTGAATTAAAGTTAATCTTTCAAAATTAATTCTCCACTCAATTAGAGGTCAATGTAGTGAAAAAGAATGAGTGTAATAATGGTCAAATCAACAAATCCAATAAGAACACGCACTGCCGAATTCTGGATAAATCTGTAAAGCTCACGATGCAGCTAAAGGGAAGCCTAAATAGCTTGCAATAGAGCGAAAGAATCCTGTCAAGACCAGGGCCTGGAGAACTGCATGAAAATCCTTCGACTGCAAAAATGGCTTAAGTTTCCACAGCATTGGTAGCTTAAAGAAAGAGCACCACACGACAGATC
Organism: Rhinatrema bivittatum; assembly: GCF_901001135.1. Taxonomy (NCBI): domain Eukaryota; kingdom Metazoa; phylum Chordata; class Amphibia; order Gymnophiona; family Rhinatrematidae; genus Rhinatrema; species Rhinatrema bivittatum. Next base: position 5,573,997 of record NC_042619.1, on the reverse strand, counting down.
TGACTTGAGCTTTGAAAAAGAATCGCCAGATTCCCACCCTGAAATTGTAGACTGGTGGGCATTACTTTTGCTGTGGGTCTACTGAGTCTAATTTTCTCGGTCTTCTCTATATTTAAGGCCTATTTATTGTTGGTTAGCCAGATTTTAATTGTTTGTAGACAGATTCTAATAAAATCTAAGTGGGTTTTAATATCTCATGTAATAGGATATCGTCTGTATATATTCTGCAATTTGCAGATCAGGCTAAGATGTGCACTGATTACTGAAGGAAGTGGGATAGAGTGAAGATCCATGGACTGCACCGGTAGAACGTGGAACCAGTCACAAGTTTGAATTGTCTCTCACCTGCAAACAGTCCCACACGTATGACTTAAACCATGCCAGAGCAGACCCAGTAATCCCAGTCTTTCGTCAGCGAGCCACTCAGACATCATGATCAAGAATGTCAAAGGTGGCGAAGACATCCACTAACACCAAGATGAAGTCAGTCCCAGTATCAAATCCCATCCCTGCCTCCTCCATCCATCCTTGGTGCCCTCCTCTTCTGCCATCTTTCCTGCCTTTTACCCTTCCCATTCCTGCCCACAACGTCTTCTGTTCTCTCCTCCTCACTCTTACGTTCTGTCCCTGCCCCCTCCTTCCATCGCTGCTCCCTCACCTCTTCTTTCATCCTCTCCTCTTCCCACCAGGTGATGAAGAATTGCTGCTGAGTGCAGCCCTTTCTGAGTAAGTGAAACATCAGGGCATGCTAGAGCGATAAAGTTCCTGGATGGAATAAACGGCAGTTTTTGAAGGGGTTAATAAACATGTGGATAAAGGTGAACCGGTAGATGTAGAGCATTTGGATTTTCAGAAGGCGTTTGACAAAGTTCCTCATGAGAGGCTTCTAGGAAAACTAAAAAGTCATGGGAGAGAAGGCGATTTTTATGACCGTCAGCCGTGGGCGGCCACAGCCGACCCCACTCACATCATGTCATGCTCTGCTCTCCACTCCTGGTGAATTCGCAGCTATGGCTGGTCGCTACCGCTGCGTTCCTCCTGGCTCTCGAGACGCCACATGGTGGCTGGGAGCCGCCAACCTACACTCCGACTCCAGGCCTCCCTTTACTACACCAGAGTTCTTATGTTCTTATGTCTCCACGCTTCCTGGCTACTTGGGGTAGCCTCAGCGTTACTACACCAGAGTTCCTGTCTCCATGCTTCCCGGCTCCTCAGGGTAAGCCTCAGCGTTACCCACACCAGAGATCCTGTCTCCACGCTTCCCCACTCCTCGGGATAGCCTCAGCGTTACTACACCAGAGATCCTGTCTCCATGCTTCCCGGCTCCTCAGGGTAAGCCTCAGCATTACTACACCAGAGATCCTGTCTCCACGCTTCCCGGCTCCTCGGGGTAGCCTCAGCGTTGCCACACCAGAGATCATGTCTCCACGCTTCCCGGCTCCTTGGGGTAGCCTCAGCGTTACTACACCAGAGATTCTGTCTCCACGCTTCCCGGCTCCTCGGGGTAGCCTCAGCGTTGCCACACCAGAGATCCTGTCTCCACGCTTCCCGGCTCCTCGGGGTAGCCTCAGCGTTGCCACACCAGAGTTCCTGTCTCTACGCTTCCTTGCTCCTCGGGGTAGCCTCAGCGTAACTACACCAGAGATCCTG